>NC_056732.1:940377836-940677836 GCF_019279795.1 Protopterus annectens
ATACGGCTCTATGGAGGCGGCAAAGGCCTTATCCAGTATCCAGACGCACACGGGTAACAGCTGCAAGCCATCCCTGGAACAGCATCATGGCTTGTCATGCTTGACATCTCAAGCAGACACACATCAGACCCTCTTGGACTGACAGCTGTAACTGTGCCAGCTGTTAAACATGAACATTCTGTGTTTGTACTGTGGCATCATTCTTGGTGAGGGTTGGATGCTGCACACAGCCAGTGTCATACCGCCCTGGGGTACATACTCAGAGGGACCATCCATGTCTCTTTTGATGTTGACCAGGGAGGTACATCTCAGGTAATTCACACCAGCATGGACATTGAGTGCATCATATTTCTGCTTGCTTTGGGGTGACCTGCGTACTTGTGTTATGTGGCATTTTATGGCAGCCTACAGGCAGCTTACTGTACCGTTTCCCTTGTTCAGTCTGGTGAGTGGAACAGCAGTGTGTCTGCCTATACAGACACCTATTACGACTGTATCAGGCATGTTGTTTCCCCTTCTGGCCTGTGACTGTTTGGTACACCAGCTTTGCGTACTATTCGTTGCATGTGCTATGTTTGAAGGTTGTGGTTGCTTGCGATCTGCTTTGGAGGCTTCTGTTGGTGTGGTGTGTTTGTAATTAAGGCCTCCGGGAATATTTGTCTGTGTTTATGTGTTTGGTTTACAGCTGTGGTAGGTCTATGTGGGACTGGGTTTGTGGTGTATGTGGTTAGCTTCTCCTCCTGACTAGTTTTGACAGTACTGAGTTGGTGGAGCTCAACCTCTGGTTTGGATACATGGATGCATCTATCACATATATTTGTATTTATTGGGGGGTGTTGTGGTTGTCTGTGTACTTGGGACTGGTGTCATATTGCCTCTGGATTCACAGATTCTACTTGTTGTGGCTGGACTTAGTGGATTGTATGTGTGGACATATGTTATTGCCATACTACTGGTCAGTGATTACTTCCCTTTTTATGTTTGCTCTATCATGTGGTAGCTTCTTCATTCTCTTGCATGGTTTGGTAATGGCTGGAGTCCAGCATGCCAGATGCCTGCGTGTATGGCATTGGGTGTTGTTGTTATTTGTGATTGCATACTCCAAGCATTCCTGGCTGTGTTCATGGAATGCCTGTATAACATGTTCTGTGGTGTGTCCCATATTCTGCACTTGCACAGGGCCTTTTGTGGATTCAACATCGGTTTTGAGGGCTGCAACCTATGCTTTACACATGTTTTTCACTGTGGTATTCTGGCCAGGGACTGGGGTCAGGATGTGTATATCCAGTGTGATTACTCTATGGTCTGGTCTTACCAGTGACGGGGACACTTCTCATCTTGCCATCCAGTACACATGTTGCTGATTATCACATCCAGTATGCTTACCCCTCTTGTGGGAGTGGTACATTGTTCCTGGGCACTTTGGTTTATGGAATCTGGGTAATGTTCTCCTACTGTGTTGGTGCTAGTATAATGTCTGGGTATTTTCAGTCAAGCAATATAATGTGGTTTGGGGGGCTTGATATATTCATGTATTCCGACATAGGCCAGGTGCAGTTCCTGGTATTAGGACAGTAGTCTACAGCAGGCTATGTACTGGGAGGCGGTTTTAGCCATTGGTATTTGAACATGGGTAATCCATGCTGCTTCTTGTTGTGGTACCAACATGGGGGTGTGGTATCCTTGCCATTTCTTGCTAGTCACCCTCCTTTTGTAGCTTGTGCCATGTTTTGCAGCTGTACAGCACAGTATGAGGTGTGACCTGGTAGTGTTAGGGTGCTGATGTGAGCCTTGACCCAGTTCTCTATTACAGGACTGGTATCTACATTCTCCATACTGTGTGCGTTTACACTGCACACATCTTGCTGTTTATACATCTGTCATTGGGTAGCATTACATCTAGGTTCCTATCCCTTGTAGAACCTGTGAAGGTGGGTTTGTATTTTGAGACTTACCTATTCAGGGCATGCTGTGGGTACTGACAGCTTTTGCCAGTATCCATGGGGCATGGCATGATAGGTGCACGCCACCCCTACCAGGTAGTGCATCATGTCAAGCTCCGCATGTCTTCCCAGTCTGAAACACATTGGCTCCCCTTTGACTAACTGCATTACTTCAGCCAGTTATTGCACTTGATCATCCCATCGTCATTTTGTGGCTTCATGCTTGGTGAGGGTGGATGTTAGTCAAGGTGCTCAGGTGTGCATATAGTACATGGTGTTACATTACTTAACACATAGCATTCATGCCTCAGGTGGTGCTGCAGGGCTGCCTCTGTCGGATGCGCATATTACACTTCCCTGTACATGTTTGTGAGCAGGTCATGTCATTTTAGGCATCCATGTTATTATTTGAGTGAGTCAGAGGGGTATCATTCCCAGGGTTCCTACTGAGCCAGTGTATGTGCTATGCGTTGCCTCTTTGCCAAGGCCAGGGCATACTGGGCACGCCTCCTTCTGCCTACTGGGGCAGGCTCAGGTTGTTCCTCCTCCAAGTCACGCTCTGCCTGTGATGGCCTTGGCAATGGTGGGGGGCTGTTTGGCCTGGCCCTATGCTGGTCCTGCTGCAGCTGTTTTCGCAAGATCATATTATGTAGCATAGCACATACCATGACAATTTGGGTACATGTAGTTGGTGTGTACTGCAAGGCTCCACCAGATGTGTCCAGACACTGGAACCGTGACTTGAGCAGCCCAAACACACGCTCTATTACATTACGTGTTTGTGCGTGTGCCTCATTATGGCGTTCCTGTTCAGGTGTGTGTGCATTTCTGATGGGTGTCATCAGCCATGGCTCCAGTGCATAACCTGCATCCTCCACTAGGTGTCCGTGTGGGATGTCCCCATTGGCAAATGTCTGGTACAGCTGCATCAAATGCCAGATGTGGGAATCGTGGTAACTCCCAGGGCAGCCAGCACACACATTCATTATTATGCCCTGGGCATCACACATGACCTGGCAGTTGATGGAGGGAAGCCCTTGCGGTTAATGTAGGCCCTACCCGCTCACCGGCTGGTGCTTTGATGCGTATGTGCGTGCAGTCTATTGCACCCAGTACCTCAGGGTATTCCGCTATTTGCTGGAAGAGATGCATATTGCTGGCCAATACCTCACGGGCATTGGGGAAATATACATGATCACCGACAAGTGCTGACATGGCATCCAGGAACTGGTGCAGTACCCTGGAGGCTGATGTCTGTGATATCCCCATCATATCGCCAGTTGGTCTCTGGAAGGTACCTGTTGCTAGTATTCTTAGGCCAACACATACCTTGGTTTCCACTGGGATGGGTTCCCCTCTGTTGGTTCTGTGTGTGAGGTGTGGCCTGCACAGCTCAACGATTTGCTGCAGGAGCTCTCTGTCCACTCTATAGTGCTCTACTATCTCCAGCTCATGTAACCCATGGTAGGTGACCCTGGGCCTATACACTCTTCTCCGTCTCCTCACTGTGGGTTGTCTGGCACCATCTGCATTGTCACCACCCTCAGCAAGTCGCCTGTGTCTCATTATGACAGCTATGGCAGCCCCTAACATTTGTGCTCTGAGTTCAGCTTTTTCAGTTTTCACTTCTATTAGCTTACTCCTGTCTTGCAGTGTCTCTTAAGGGAAACATCCTGCACTACTATTTGCAAAGTTTTAAGTGCTGAGCTGGGCTACTATTCTGCCTGTGTAATTGCCTGCTTCTAATTGTTTTCACCTGCTAGCTTCAGCAGTTATCCCTGCTAGCTTCCTATTAATTCTGTTGCTTCTTTTTCCTCTCTGTTTCCTCAGGGGGAAGCAACATGCATACCATCAGAAACACGCTCACAGTGGCTTACATGCGCGCACACATGCTTACACAGTTCAGAATCTACTTATCCGGGTTAAAACGAACGTACACATGTGCAAACACTGTTACACATCTGCCAACAGCCTCCAACATACTCAGCCTGCCCTACACGCGCGCACACCCATGCAAACAGTGTTAAACACGCTCCCACATGCTCAGTCTGCCTTACACGCGCGCACACTGCCCTACTTGCGCTTCATGGAGTGCACACGTGCGCATGCATGCCCAGCAAGAAACTTTGGTGTAAGTAACAGTGTACACCTTCCATTTCTTGACTTTCCATGACTTATCTAGTGGCACACCTCTTTCCATGATCTGTGCCTGTCATCTGTCATGTTACACTGGCCTCCAATGAACTGCATTTCTTTCTACCATTCCCCCCTGTGATGTCACCTATCTCCTACTCTATTCCTCCCCCTTATGTATCTCTTACACTACTCAGACTGTGCTCATTTGCTATGTGACTGTGAGATTCAGTATCCTAACCCTCATTTACATGAGATTGCCTACTAATGCTTAGTTACATGTCTTAGATTCAGCTTCCCCCCTTAGCAACCACTACACGGTGGCCATGTTGTTTTTGGTCTGCTGGTCCCTGCATTGTCATTCCATGTATTGCATGAAGCCCACATTTGTGGGTTTATAACCTTCATTTCCATGTTTTATACAGCGCAGCCTGTTTGCGCGGGGCTGCGCTGGGTTTAAACATCGGCGATCTCCGAAAAAAAAAATTATATTTTTATTATTTTGGCATCGGGTTATATTGCCAATGGCCACATATTTGGCCATTAGCATGCTGCCTGAGTCATATGCACCCTTTTTTTGGAGCTGACATGGCTCCGTTGTGGAATTTGCAGAAACGTACTCAGTTGTCAACTGAGTACATTTCTGCAGCTAAAACGTCTCTTACACGGACTGGTTTCTGCTTCATGGATCGCTAATATACCTCATTTGCATACCTTTCAGATGCAAATAAGGTATTTAGCATGTCCACGCCCAATCCGTGTAACAGACGTTTTAGCTGGTCTCCTACACGGAGTTTAGGGCTGTTCCTGGATCGCGAGGCTTGCATGGAGTGTTGCACGTCTCTTACACTCCGTGCAAGCCTTCGTGAATCCTGCCCTTAATCTTTTTTAAATAAATTCATTTGTGTGCCTGAACTGATGTGTTCTGGTGCACATGTTTATTTATTTTTGTAATTATTCTTAGCATGCCAGTCTGTCAGAATACAGAAATACACATTTGTTCATGGTATGCGTTCTACATAATTTCCCTGATAATACCAGAAAACAGTCAATCAACTTTGAGCTACTTTAGAAAAGTAATTAAAGTAAACACAGTTTTATGAGAAAGCAGCCAAAATCTTTCCATTTTGAAAGAATGAGAGACAGAATGAAAGTAGCTTTGGATCAAAATGTAGAATATAAGCAGCATATATAAACTACTGCTGTTGCTCATCATACCCAACCAATATATTATATTATCTAATGGAATTACTGTTTGTTTATTTATTTAGATCTTTTTAACTGGGAGAGTTTGACTGGACAAACACCTTTTCAGCATAGTCCAAGGGATAAAATCCCCATAAAGTAATACAGTTTATGGCAGAATACATCATATCGGTACAATTGTCAAATCACAGAGACAATAGGTACATAGTTGATAATATTGTGCACATTAAGTATATACAATTTTATGTATATAATAGTAAAAACATCATATGAGTAAGAAATTTTGATTTTTAGAGCAGAAGAGGAGTTAAGAGTTATGGGTATGTAGAGTGCAGCTCTGTAGAAGACATCACAGGCAGCTGTATAAGACAAAATAGATAGTTCCAGAAAAAAATAACAAAATTATCATATTTACATCTTGCCAGACTGTATAATGAAGTCTTTTATAGAAGTAATTACTTCAGCTATTGGAGCCTGACCTGATATCAAAAATATTGCAAGAAATTGTTGAAATTGCCACAAATTATTCCAGATAAATTACCAAACATTCATAATCAGGACTTGCCAGAGATTTAGTGTTCAGTGTTCAATATTCAGGTAATGCAAGAACAGGACTTCAGCAGTAACCTTATATGAGCTTGCCAGCTCTCAATAAGCTGAATAAACCTCATCTTCAGCACTTATAAATGATGGCCTTAAAGCAATTCTGACTATAAGCCTTTTTTATCCCATCTGGGAGTACATTCCATATTTACCACCTCTAGACTGAAAGCATCATTTCCCAAACTGGCATTATATGTGGAATTTTTCTTAAGAAATTAATTATTCCTCATGTCAATTATGCAGAGACACTGGTCCTTACCAACAATGGCCAACATAGCAGCCCTTTTCATACTTTTGTACAATAATATAAGATCTCCATGAATCAACCTGTACCTTACAGAATACAAGGACAACAGTATCAATTGATCCTTGTATTTTAACTTATTAACTCTACTTATCTTTTAGGAAAATACTATTGTATTTTTTTCTAAACAAATTATCTGAGAATAGTTCTAAATACAAGCAACACTGCAATATTCATCACTGGAACTAACAGACTCTGACCTGAAAAATTATGCAATATATATATATATATATATATATATATATATATATATATATATATATATATATATATATATATACCTGATAACTATATAACATTTCTTGATAACCCAGTCCAGGTCATCATCATAATAAAGTTGATTATTCACAATTATTTCCAAATCCATAACTTTCCCATCACTTATTAAAATAACATTATTCAGGGCATATGGAAAACTAAATTAAAATGACCAAAGTATAATGCATTAGGTTTACATGCATTACATTTCATATTGCTATTTTGTGCCCAAGCAAACAAACTAGCAAATACCCTTGCATTACTGCTTGATCTTTTACTGAATTTGCAGTTACACTATCATAGTTTCATCAACACATGTACTTAATAAGATATTCCTTTGGATTGCGAAAGTCAGACATAAAGATGCTAAACAGCACAAGTCAAAGCATGGAGCCCTGAGGCATCACAAATGTTACATTCCTGAATACAGATAGGATACCCTGAACCTTAAGCCTAAAATTTCTACCTGTCAGCCATTCTCCGATCTCCCTAACTGCAAACCAATTTACAGCCAACATAAACAGAATTGAAAGAATGCCACCCTGAGGCATATAATCAAATGTTTTAGACAAATTCAATTAAATTATGTCAAACAGCACTCTCTGGTCCACTGGATCCCATACAATTTAGTAAAACCTGAGTAAGTTGACAGGACATGATTTAGAAAATCATGCTGAAAAATATCCAAGGTGACACTTATCTCCTCATTATTAAAGAGCTAATCACTCTTTCAAAACATTTACCCAAAATAAATGTTAGGCTACCTGGATAATAATTATCTAATGGATACACATTACCACCTTTGAAAAGAGGGATAACAAAAGCAGTTTTCCATATATGCACCACTCTTACATCTTCTAACACACATTGAAATAACCAATGTAAATGCTGTGCAATAGTTTAATAAATCTTTGTGATAAAATACCATTTAAGGCCATCAGGGCCTGCAGTAAAATCTTCTCCATAAGCTATGTCTTCTACTATATGACATGTATGGTGGGATTTAGTTCAGGCCATAGATATTACTACTGCTAGTCTGGATGGTAATAGTCAAATTCAGTGTGATTCAAACTTGTCTAGTTGTTGTAGTTATTCTCAAGTAGCTTTACATAAACTAGACATATGGCTAGACTTAGAATCCTTTAATGAGCTCAATAGGAGGGTGGGCATATATTCACAAATTCATCTTGTGGTAACCACTGGAAAAGTAACTGTCAATATCTGTCAAAAGGAGATTATCCATCAGCTGCACTGAGTAGCTATGTGTCAATATCTGGAAATAGATATTTCCCTACTTTCTGAAATTGCACTGCTAATATAACACCTGAACAGTCTATCTCTTTAAATGTCAACCCACCAGTATATCTCTAAAGCTCAGAATTCTTACAATAGAGTGTAGGAAAAAGACTGAAGGAGAACAAGTACTTTTAGGCAGACTTTTTTTTTAATTAGAGAAATGTATTATCTCAGGATTACATGTGTTATTGGTAGCCTACTGTGGGCAGCAATGGACTTTCCCAGAAATGGTGTAAATAAAGTGTTTGATGTGGACATCTCCTGTTTGGCATCTACTTTTCTGAAGTAAAAAACAATACCAAAAGGCTATGTATGACTAAGTTTGTAGATGACTGCAAGCCAGGTGCAGCCATTGAATCCAAATGACACAGCCATATTGCATAAAGGTTTGCCCCAAATAAATAACTGGTGCCAAAGTCATGGACTGAAACCGCATTATTATATCCTTTGAAGTCATCTACTCCAGGGAACTACCACTAAGACTTAGAGTTGACCCTGTTGTTCAGGATTTGGGAAGTTATGCAGACAGTGACCTGATTTTTGACCAACATATGCCTATTGTTGTAAGAAAGTCCTTCTATATTGTACAGCTTATAAACAAAGGGATTGTGTCTAGATCTCATTGCCCACTTTTACTCAGCTCTCTTTAGGCCAGTCATTGAATATAATAACCTCTTTGGCATGAATCTGTCCAGACACATACAACAACTGGAATGCCCACAGAGGTACCTTACTAGAAGGATATAAAGCCTAAACATCATGTTCTACACCGACTGATTCAAAGCCCTGTCACTACACTCAGCATCCTACAGACTGCTGAGAAGTGACTTGTGTTGACATATAAGGCATCCTCCAAAGAATTACTGAGAATATCAAAGATCCACTCCTTGAAGGCATCTTGTGATATCCAATCTGTAATCCAGGGAAGGAGAAGAATCCACCTCAAAAGATTTTTTCGACTTCATTGATCAATCCACTAACTTCCTAAAATTCACATGTGATTACAGCGAAAAAGCAGTTAACTTTCTGGACCTCACCATAACTAAAGCTCTGGAGAAGGGTATTCTAACTAACAATATCTTTAGGAAACCCACTCAGTTAAACATGCTACTACACAATAGCAGCTTGCAGCCTCAAGTCACAAAAAAGAGTGTTTTGAAATCCCAGGGAATGAGGATTGCAAGAGTTTTGAAATGTTTAAAATATTTTTCCTCCAGTCTAATGAGCTTACAAAGGGACTTTTTTGTCAGGGGCTATGAGAAAAATGCTTCACAACAACCTGATGCCAACTAGAACTGTGAAGCAACAGAATGACCCAAGACTTAATGAGCCCTGAGGCAGGACTACTAGGGGATTTCAGTATTGACAAAACTGATGAAAAGAGAAAAAGGCGTATGGCTTTAACATTCACCACTGACTACAAAGAAATCCATAAAGAAGTTACAGACAATTGGATCATCATTTCTGAGAACAAATAGCTGGAAAAATATGTGAACCTGGGCCATCTTTTGTGTTTAGAAGAGCAAAGAATGTGAGAAACTGGGTTGAGAGCAAAGGCAAAACCATGGAGGAAAACAGTGGAAACTTCAAATATGGACCATCTAACTGTACCTTCTGTGAATTTCTGAGTAACTCTGATCATTTCTATTGCTCCAACTCCAGCAAAACTTACTGGAGTCACAAACAGTGTGATTTATTATATACAAGGCTTAATGTGGCTCTTGCAGAAGTTTTTATGTGTTCAAAACTATTAGCAAACTAAAGTTCAAAATGTCCCACCATTTAGCTGTCATAAGACTTAAAGTCCACTGGCGAAGCACCACCTGGAAAACCTAGACATGAAAGATTCAGCTTTGTGTACTGAATAAACAAGAGATGGAGCCTCTTGAAGGCAACAGAGGAACACCATCTTAGAGAAGATGGAGCTCTACTGGATCATCAAACTAAATGCATACAAACCACCTAGACTTAATACTTGCATTTCTATCCTAAGTGTTTTAATATTAAGAAAACTAAATCACAGTCTGTTTTACTAAAAGTAAACTATATTGATCCAAAAAGCTACAAAAAGGTCTGATGAAAAAGGTGGACACCTAAGCATTTACACTGCTATATTGATTTATCAGATGGATCTATGGAAGCCATATGGCAATAGCATTTTTAAAATGCTAAAATGTTAAGGAATCCTTAGTATCTCGAGCAGGATAGTTTGTTCATTTAAAGTAGTAACACATGATTCTGTTTAGACAAGGAAAAAAAAGAATTATCTTGCTTGAATAGGCTGAGTAGCTGTTGGGCTTATCTTGAATATGGTAAACTGATATAGTTATATAATACACGTACGATAAGAGGATGTGGATAATTAGCCATTGTGGCTATCCCAAACTTTTGGTAGCAACTGAGTCATATTCAAGTGAGTTCTGTTTTACCTCCACTAAATAAGACACACCCCATTTGATATATGCAAATTAGGTGCATTTTACATCCAACAATTAAAACACCTGGCTACCTGGCCCCTCCCCTCACAAAGCTGTTATAAGAAGGGCAGACCACACTGTAAAACCATTAAGATTTGACTGTAAAAATGCTCATTCATCTGTGAAGACTACATAAAACAGTTTTCTCTAAAACTTGCACTAGCTCTCTTATTGGAAAGGAGAAGTTGACAAGCCATCGATGGTCAGTTGTGGTTCAGATTTGCTTGTTTCTCAATCAAAGTCCAACCCATTATTGAACAATTTACTGCACATCAGCAAGTCAAATGGCATCAGATATACTCAGTCTAGAAGTCTAAACCTTTCTGCAATGTCAACAGAACAGTTTGGAGGTATGGGTATATCTCACAGAGGATATCACTGCTGTAGAAAAGACTCCCCATCTACATAAAACAAAGTTCCTCCTTGTCCATATTCAAGTGTAACTACGTTTTATGGAACGGAAACTGACAATTTACCCTGGACTTCCCATACTGCAAATGGACTGAGGCAGCTCCTAAATGCTTTATATCATGCGCAAGCCTCCTCAAATTCTGTATGGTATAATCACAGTTGTTCTCATTGGAGTAATATATAATTATCGACCATGGAATAGGTAAGAACAATCTACAACCAAATGAGCACAGACAGAGAAATTGGCTAGGCTTAAAATGACCTGCAAGGGCAGTTAGTCAAGTACTTACCTATGAACCTATGACATTTTCTGTGCTTCTTTTCATGTAACATTATCTCAGTGGTTCTATTAATGTTGACAGATAGTCTGCATATTATTTAATAAAAAATGGCAAAGTTGTGCCCAGGTTCTTTTCTGTACTGAAAAAGTCAATCAAATGCATTATAACCAATTAACAAATTAGCTTTCTAACTAAATATATATATATATATATATATATATATATATATATATATATATATAATAAATGTTTTTATCCAGGTTATGTTATCAGTCTGAACATTAAGAAGATCTGAAAGGACTGAGAATATGTTAAATTTGTGAAGCTCGCAGGAAAATTTACAAGTGGAAAAAGTGAATATCAGCTTGATATAAATGTCTGAAGCTCTCCAGTTTATAGTCTGGAACTTAGGGGTTCTCAAAAGTACTCTTACCTCATTCACTCCAATGGAGCTCAAGAAGTTTGCACTAACTTCCAATGGGCGGAGCCTTAGCCTCTTGACAGAAAAAAATTATGTCCTCACATTTCAAACAAATGCCCATATCTCTGGAACTAAAGGGGTTATGAAAGAAGTACAAATGTCAAACTCTTCAGCACAAGCTGTTTTTACAGTGGTAGTATTCTTTAGGTTGTAGGTCATAAACAGAATTTTATAAGTCACAGTAAACACAGTAATTATTACATTTGTAATATTTTGTAAACAAGTTACAAGATCTCAGCAACCACTCAAGTTACAGACATACTGTCAGCATCATTTTATTGATCTAGCTGAGAGATTTTCTATGGAACTAAGGAGTTCTGCCTGTGTTACTTAGTTGTTTAGATATTTAGAAAAGTGAAAATTATATGTATATAAATTAATATAATAAAACAGTTAATATCTATTTACTTGCACTAGACAGAGGTCAAATATTAATGCAGTTGAATTTACCATTGTGTAAGATTTAAGTTGAAATTTTTTAAAACCTTGTGCATGATTTTGGAATTATTGATACAAATATGAACAAGCAATATTTGACTCTCAGAGGCGTCAGTAGGAGTTAATTGCAGATGCACCTAGAGACGTCAATCGGATGTAATGAGTTAAGCTATCTACTCATTTCTATAAGTTACAGTGTATGATCAGGTTGTGAAGAGAATGTAGGAATCTAGAAAGGAAGGAGTTCCTAACAAGGAATGTCTTATAGTCAGGTGATTAACAGCTTGCATCTTAAAGGGTGATATGTTGCTTCATATGTCCATGTATACTCACATAATAGTTTGCCTACAGACAAGCAGCTTTGTTTACATTGTGAGCTTATGCTTCCCTTCACCATTCATGGCCACCATTGCTGCTGGTGCTGCTGCTGGCTACAAGGTATAGTTTCTCCTTTCCAGTGAAATGCATGTAGTTTTATAAGCCAGGAAGGGGGAAAAGACTGCAGATAAATTATGGTTCACTATAATTTAGTAAAGGCTTTAGAGTTTTTGAAATGTTTGAAAAAATCTTTATGGTACTTGTTAAATGTTGCAGTGCTTCTAAATCCTTTTTATTAATAATACAAATTCTTTACAGTTATAAAAAACTGCTTTATGCAATATTTTCATTCTATACATGGTATATGGTATAATTCTAGCTGCATATCACTGTCCCAGTGATTCACATTACATCAGCAGCTGCTTTAATAAAATATTCACCCTATAGTGAGCTGAGTTGTTTGCTGACATAGTACATCGCTGGCCTCTTCATGTATCTCTATCCATTCCTCTCCTTTCCTGTACAATGCATATCCTTCTGCTCATCAGCTTGATACAGTTTCTTCCCAATGTTTCTCACCTACCCTTCTTGATATTCCTTGCTTTTACCACACATATCTCATTTAACCTGTAATAATAATAACCTTGCTTCTCTTTTCTTTCAGCTTTTATCCATCTTCCAATCTACTCGAAAGAGGAGCACCCACCATGTTTATGCTGCCATCTTGCTATATACTCTCAACCATTATCTCCATCATCCTACCACATCATATCCTCTAATTGTTCATATTTTTCTAGACAGTTGTAAATCCTCCCTATTTTTTTTGCTCTCCACTCCCATCAAAGCTTTCTAGCTAACTCTTCCCTTTCCACCCCCTTGATTTTACCTCCAACAGTGCAATTACTCTATACCTTTTAGATCCTCATATTCAGACAACACTCCCTTGACAGCCATGTATACTCTGCCTCCTCTATTTAGTCACTGTCTTCTTGTCCAATGTAGATATTTTATGTGACTAACTGTTTAATAAGCATATTACTAGTAGATTTCAAGTCCTAGCATTGGCTGTTTTCAGGCATCTCCTTTCATATGTTCTTGTACACATTTCATTTACTGAATTTTATAAGCAGGCAGTTGCTAGTTGTAAAAGAAGCCTTAACCTTTTTTACATTTGCTTAGTTTTATATATATATATATATATATATATATATATATATATATATATATATATACAGTTAAAGGGCAGGTAATTGACTTTGTGTTGTTTTGCAGAACTCATTACTTTGTTTCTCCATTTGCTGCTGCCTTTTGGATGTTATCTTGTGCAGTTAATGGCTTATATAGATTAGTAAGTAATGCGGCCTATTGTTTCTCTGCTGCTTCCCTTTCACCTTTAAAACATGAATAAGAAGGTATTTGATTGCACAGTGATAGCTATAATTACACTGCAAGTTCTGAGTTTTTCCAAAAGCAAGCAATATGTTGATGCTTGTTCCTAGCCATTCAGTCGTTTATAAGGGTAACAGTGAACAGATTCTTGAATGTAGTTAAATATCAATTTCCTAATAGGTAGATGCTAGCCCAGCTGTGCTTGAAACTACTTCAAACTGGCAGTTATTTCCTGCTTATGGAATATGCTGCCAGTAATATCACATCAGCATTACCCCACTATAAAAAGGCTACAATGAATCCTTGATAAGAAAAAGGGTCTTGGTGCTACTTATAGACAGTAGAGCAAGTACCTACTAAATGATTACTCATAATAGCCATGGAAGCATGATCTGTGTTCTCCCATGCCAGCTTTGGGTGTAAAAAGACTATGAGATAAACTCTATCTCTTAATGCCTGATTTGGGGAACTTTGGTTTAAAATAATTACTTTTAATAAAACAACTTGCTTTAAGGTGTCAACATTTTGTATTACTATTTTAGGAAATAATAGTGCATGATTCAATTTACTTGTATGTATTTTTCATTCTTTCTCAATATAAAATATACACATTTTATATGCTTGTTTTGTGATTTATTTCATAGGTAATGTTATGTATTATAATTTTTCATTGAAAATACATAAGTTTTACAGTTGGTCTCACAGGGTCAGTAAGGAGGAGACTTAGGCATCAATTAAATAGACTGTCATCACAGAGAATTAAATAAGCCCTGGATTCAATAACAATCATGTAGGCTTTATGCGCCTACACGACATTGATGCATTAGAGTGATGATCAGCAGTGCTCATTGAACATGTATGCTGCTCATCTTGCTTACATGTTTGTAAGAACCATTTCATGGCCAGCCGCAGTGCTGGCTGTTGTGAAAAGGTGCAGGGAAGCATGAGTGCACAATGTAAACAAAGCCGCTTGCTTGTATGCAAACCTCTTAAGTGAGCAAGCGTGGACAGCTTATATGAAGTAAGGGCAAGGTGATTAGAACAAGTAAGATGCAGAGGACGTGAAATTGAGAGAATGTACACAAAATACATTGTACAGACATAAGTACGAAAGGAGGGTAAATGGAGAAAATGTATTCAATTAATGCAGGCAAATGTAATTATGCCAATTATGTCACAAACAAATATTTTAAACAGAAAGATAACACCATTGATATAATAAAAAATAATTCTGTTGTAAATTCTTTACCCATGTACATAACTAAAAATGGACATGGATCTAATGAGTGCCCTCTACTCGGCACTCAGACCCATTTAAGAGTACAATGCCACTTTTGGAATGCACCTCACAAGACATCTGCAGCATCTGGAAAGGCCACATAAGTACCTCACAAAGAGGATTACTGGCCTCAAACAGATGCCCTACACTGACCGTCTCAAAAAACTCGAGCTTTACTCTGTAACATATCGCCTTCTCCAAGGTGATCTCTGCCTAACATATAAAGCTATGTCAAACCCAGAGCTGTTGGACATGCTACACCTAAAGAAATCCCAATCCCTCCAAGCTACATGCTTTAGGGACCTAAACCTTGTCACCACAATAAACAGGACATGCTAGAGGGATAGATTCCTGTCCAGAGACTTCCCATACTCTGGAACAGGCTACCCATCTATGTCAAGCAAAGTTCCATATTAGCACTCTTCAAGAAAAATCTTGATGAGTGGATGGGAAATAGGAACTACACCCCGTGGATCACTTCTGTGGCTCTGCTCGACAGGGGCACAGGAAATTAACTTTCTTGGGTGGCATAAACCAGGGAACCTTGTTGGCTAGGCTTACTTAGGCCCTTGGGCTGATAGCCTAGTACCTACCTATGAACCTATGAACAATATGTGAGAGGGACAGAGTGCAACATTGTAAGAAAGAGTAGTAAATGTGATATTAATGTCAACATGCAGAGTTGAGATGTTTGCAAAGACAGTGGATATTAGGGGCTATCTGAATACACTGCAGTTATTGAATATGAGATGTATATACAGGAAATGTATGTGTGATAACTGACTCTAGTGCTGTATTCTTCACGTCATTCACTTTATCCTGCATAGGCTGTTGTGTCATGCAACCATTTGCTGTCATTCGACAACCATAGACAGGAGGTTATATTACCTTGACACATGCATTAGACAAGAATGTTTTTAGAATAATTTATGGCATGTTCACAAAAAATTACAGTGAGCACTGCCTTAACAGTATGTTAGCAGCACTAACACACAAGAAGTTGTCCTAACGTAGGCCACAATCACACCTTATGAGGTCTGACATCATGCCATACAGTAAAAGAAATGTTATATAAGTCCTCATGTCCTATAAAGCTGTACAATGTGAAGAAAACAATTACACTAATACATAAATGCTTGGAGGAAGGCATGCAATACAGTGCATTCTTATTTGCAAATTAAGTAAGGCCTGTGAACAATCAATGACATAATCAACATTTGCACCTTGCCAGACTCAAATACATGCCTAGAAAGATACCAGAAAGACGAATATCAATCTGTGACACCACAGAAACAGGCATACTGTGTGTGTCAGGACAAAAATACTTGAAGGGCTTACAACACTTCCCTATTTTAAAGGGTATGATCCCATACTTTGGAGGCGATGCCTTAAAATGTGTCTCTGCGACTGTGCCGTAAATACTTCTTTTGCCTAAGCCACTCCTGTCTGACACAGTCATCTGACAGACTTATGTTACTACATTCAATTCCCCGCATATCATACCTCAAAGTCTACAGAGCTGTGTATTGGCTGTGTCTGGCACATGACATAGCAATGCTCCAATCACAAATAAATGAAATTTAGTGTGTGAAGTAATAAAGGACATTTGATGATAATTTGTACAATATGATTTTGTTAAGCAAGTTTGCACAAAACTAACAGTACTACTGTGGCTAAACCTAAAATCTTCAGCTTTTGCCATAGGAGGTTAAATGGCAAGAAGTGATAGAACTGGTATGCTAGGCTAACCAGTGCACAAATGCGGAGGACAAAGACTGAAGACTTTTAGATGAGCCATTTCTAGCAATGTGTGTTATGTGTGTTTCTATTATTTGATCAGATTAAATGTGTAAAAAAGGGGGTCAATAGGACAATAGTGAAAATGGGGGGGGGGGTGCAAGCAGAGGGTAGGTCACAGGGGAAGGAATACAAGAATTTGCCTGGGGTGGTGGGAGACAACCATAGCTATTGTCTTCTTGAGAACATAAATGTAGTATTGTACACACAATTTCATGACATCTGAGAGTCACCACAACAGGAATGGGTGAAAAATCAAAATAATGTACAGCCAATTGGACCAAATCAAGTGTATCAAGATGGCACCTAGGTGAAGTGGAAAACTATGTATGCAGCAGATTTGTTTTGAGGGGGAAGGGTGCTCAATTTTTGTTTTGGAGAGGAATGTTGGGGAAGGTGCTTAGGAATAATAGGGTCAGGTAGGTAGGGTAGATTAGATAGCAGGTGCAGACATACAGGACAAACAAGACAGACAGGGATGGTGATGTACATACAAAGTTGGGGGACACCATGATTGGGATAAGTAGGGGGCCTCAGAAATGCATCTATGTCCAGCCTGGGAACAGTGAGAATGCAGTTCTCTTCCTCAGAGCTGTCATCACTGTCTGCTGTGTTAGTTGCCTGGGTCAGTGTTCAATGTGGCATCCTTTGGCAGTATGATACAGGACCTTTTCAGCCTTGATGATTCAGGCACCAAGGCTTCTCTCTATTATGCCCTCCACCAGCCCTGTCAGCTCTTGATGGGTGAAAAAATTGCCACCTCCACTACTACCAGCAGCTGGTGCAGAGCTGCCTGATGCTGATGGAGGAGGTAGAGCAGAAGTTGTGGAGGCAACATTGACAGGATGCAAATCAGACATGCTTCAGATGTGCTGTGTATCTGTGGTGCCTGTGGTGGTGCCACTGCAGTCACCTGTGGAGGTATGTATTAACAAATTTTAAATATGCCTGCGCAAGATGATATAGAGAGATGGACTGAAAATACTTCTCTGCCTTGTAGTCAGACCTGATGCATACATTTCCTGTGCCTCTCTGAGCCAAGTTAGTCTCTTTAGATGTGTCTCATGGTTTTCTATTCTCTCTGCCTCAGCTGTACAGTAAAGAAAAGAAAAAATACATATTTGAAAGCATGACAAATGACTGAGTTGGCTGGCTAATTAATACCATATCATATACAGGTGATGTGCATTCTAAAGTAAATATTATCATTGTCATGCTTAACATAATTTATACTCAGTATAGTGAGCTTCTACAGCAAGCACTAATACATTTCTTGCAAAATGACATAGTTATGATACTCGTGTATTTACTTTGGTATTTCTAAACAAAACGTTGTGACAAATAGCAGTCTTTTTCCTCTGTAAACAGGATTTGAACCTTGCATAACCTGTTTTTGTTTCCCACACCTTTTACCACCTTTTACCACAAGGAAGTTACCTGATAGGTGCATTTTCTTCACCAAGTACTATCCAGAATGATAACAGCCTTGAACCAGCAGCAAGTTAGTTTGCACTTCAGAAGGCAGCCTAAATTACATTTTTCACTTTTCGCCTTAGGGAGTGAACAGTGTTTGGGCACTGCCAAGTGGAGTGGAAATTGAAAAGGAATCAAAAATGAAACAGAAAAAAAAAGCTGACAGGAAAATGATTTCAAATGATGGGTATACTTAGCAATAACCAGAGCAAGTAATGCATTACAGTGATACAGTAATCCTTCCCACATCTTGTTGCAACATCAGAAATTTAATTTCTGGCACACATTATAAGACATGTAGTTAATGACAAATAGTGTGAAAGTCGGTAGACAAAAGCTCACACTTTAGCAATACTGAGAATAGTTTAGTTTCAAACAATACACTGATCTAACAAAATGTGTTTAAATATGTGTTTAAACCCCCTCTGTAAAATCATCAGTTAACTGGATTCAGACTCTGCACCACCTATTTTTTTCATTAAATTAATTTTGCTTACACCTTGCACCACAGAGAAAGCTACCTACTAGGTATGTTTTCTTCACTGAGTACTATCCAGAGTGATGACAGCTGCACAGCTGTCAGACTAGTTTATGCTTTAGAAAGCAGCCTAAATTCATTTTTTTTTTTATTTTTTCTTTAGGGAGTATACTGTGTTTGCATGCTGCTGAGCAGAGCACAAATGCAGAAGGCATATAAAAATAAAAAACAAAAACGTATTGCAAATTAACAGAGTTAATGGATATATCCAGCAACGAACAAAGCTGTTATAGCATTAGCATGGCACAGTCATTTATTTATTTATTGGCATTTATTTACCGGGATAGTCCACTGGGCCAAGCAGAGCCCATTTTCATGTAGAGATGTGGGAGAAAAGCTCCAAGAAATACATTTAGAATATATAAAAGCTCAAAGGATAAACTTAATTACAAAGTAGCATATTTAAAAAATGTATAAGCACACAGGATAAGCTTATTACAAAGTAATTAATTATAGATGACATAGAAGAATTAACAAACATATCATAGCAGAGGTTCTAAGCTTCAGATACGTTAAGAGAGTGGTAGCAACCACATTAAGAGACTAGTAGTAACCAAGTTATGGTAGTTATAGGGTAGTTGGAGGAATAGAGGGTAGGATATCAGAAGGTGAGGAGAAAAGAAAAAACATAGTGGTAGATTAAACATTTATTGATTAGAGTAAGAAAGAAAAGAGATGTAGAACTGGGAAGAAAGTTGTTAGTAAAGGGAAAAGAGAGAGTGAGAGTATAGAAGGGTTGTATAGTAGATGTGAGCAGAGAGTAAAATGTTAGTGGAAGTAAGTGATATGGGGAATGATTTTAGGGAACTAAAAAGTATGTTATAGAAGGAGGAGGTTTACTACAGTTGTAAATTCAGGTAGAGTGGAGGTGGTTGCGAAGAGCTGTTTTGAAGGAAACAAAGCTTTGGGTGGTGCAAATGACTAGGGAAAGGCTGTTCCAGGTTTTAGCTATTGTCCAGGAGTATAGTTGTTGACCAGCAGGTAGACTGGGTTTATGAATTTGCAGGAGGTGTTATAGGTTCATAGGTTCATAGGTTCATACTAGGCTATCTGCCCTAGGGCATTTATAAGCCTAGCCCGAGTTTGTGTGGCTTTCGCCACCCCTTGGAATGAGAATACTATGCCCATTTAGGGTTTAGTTTACTGTGCCTCTGTCTAGTAGTGACACAGAAGTGACCCCCGGGGTAAACCTACGATCTCCCATCCACTCGTCAAGATTTCTCTTGAAGAGAGTCAGTGAGGGGCTCTGCCTAACATGGACTGGGATTCTGTTCCAGAGTGTAGGGAGCCTCTGGGTTATGAATCTGTCCCTCCAGCACATCCTATTTATTTCTGTGTTGAGGTTCAAATCTCTCGCTCTCGTGGCTCTGGTGGATTTGGATTTTCTGAGGTGGAGCATGTTCATTAATTCCGGATTGGACATGGCCTTGTACGTCAGACATAGATCGCCTCTGAGTAGGCGGTATGTGACTGAATAGAGCTGGAGTTTCTTCAGCCGGGCAGCATATGACATATGTTTGAGACCCTTGATCCTCTTGGTGAGGTACTTTTGGGGTCTTTCTAACTGCTGCAGGCGTTCCTGTTCAGGTGTGTGTGCATTTCTGATGGGTGTCATCAGCCATGGCTCCAGTGCATAACCTGCATCCCCCACTAGGTGTCCGTGTGGGATGTCCCCATTGGCAAATGTCTGGTACAGCTGCATCAAATGCCAGATGTGGGAATCGTGGTAACTCCCAGGGCAGCCAGCACACACATTCATTATTATGCCCTGGGCATCACACATGACCTGGCAGTTGATGGAGGGGAAGCCCTTGCGGTTAATGTAGGCCCTACCCCGCTCACCGGCTGGTGCTTTGATGCGTATGTGCGTGCAGTCTATTGCACCCAGTACCTCAGGGTATTCCGCTATTTGCTGGAAGAGATGCATATTGCTGGCCAATACCTCACGGGCATTGGGGAAATATACATGATCACCGACAAGTGCTGACATGGCATCCAGGAACTGGTGCAGTACCCTGGAGGCTGATGTCTGTGATATCCCCATCATATCGCCAGTTGGTCTCTGGAAGGTACCTGTTGCTAGTATTCTTAGGCCAACACATACCTTGGTTTCCACTGGGATGGGTTCCCCTCTGTTGGTTCTGTGTGTGAGGTGTGGCCTGCACAGCTCAACGATTTGCTGCAGGAGCTCTCTGTCCACTCTATAGTGCTCTACTATCTCCAGCTCATGTAACCCATGGTAGGTGACCCTGGGCCTATACACTCTTCTCCGTCTCCTCACTGTGGGTTGTCTGGCACCATCTGCATTGTCACCACCCTCAGCAAGTCGCCTGTGTCTCATTATGACAGCTATGGCAGCCCCTAACATTTGTGCTCTGAGTTCAGCTTTTTCAGTTTTCACTTCTATTAGCTTACTCCTGTCTTGCAGTGTCTCTTAAGGGAAACATCCTGCACTACTATTTGCAAAGTTTTAAGTGCTGAGCTGGGCTACTATTCTGCCTGTGTAATTGCCTGCTTCTAATTGTTTTCACCTGCTAGCTTCAGCAGTTATCCCTGCTAGCTTCCTATTAATTCTGTTGCTTCTTTTTCCTCTCTCTGTTTCCTCAGGGGGAAGCAACATGCATACTATCTGAAACACGCTCACAATGGCTTACACGCGCGCACACGTGCTTACACGGTTCAGAATCTACTTATTCGGGTTAAAATGCGCGTACACATGTGCAAACACTGTTACACGTCTGCCAACAGCCTCCAACATACTCAGCCTGCCCTACACGCGCGCACACCCATGCAAACAGTGTTAAACACGCTCCCACATGCTCAGTCTGCCTTACACGCGCGCACACTGCCCTACTTGCGCTTCATGGAGTGCACACGTGCGCATGCATGCCCAGCAAGAAACTTTGGTGTAAGTAACAGTGTACACCTTCCATTTCTTGACTTTCCATGACTTATCTAGTGGCACACCTCTTTCCATGATCTGTGCCTGTCATCTGTCATGTTACACTGGCCTCCAATGAACTGCATTTCTTTCTACCATTCCCCCCTGTGATGTCACCTATCTCCTACTCTATTCCTCCCCCTTATGTATCTCTTACACTACTCAGACTGTGCTCATTTGCTATGTGACTGTGAGATTCAGTATCCTAACCCTCATTTACATGAGATTGCCTACTAATGCTTAGTTACATGTCTTAGATTCAGCTTCCCCCCTTAGCAACCACTACACGGTGGCCATGTTGTTTTTGGTCTGCTGGTCCCTGCATTGTCATTCCATGTATTGCATGAAACCCACATTTGTGGGTTTATAACCTTCATTTTCATGTTTTATACAGCGCAGCCTGTTTGCGCGGGGCTGCGCTGGGTTTAAACATCGGCGATCTCCGAAAAAAAAAATTATATTTTTATTATTTTGGCATCGGGTTATATTGCCAATGGCCACATATTTGGCCATTAGCATGCTGCCTGAGTCATATGCACCCTTTTTTTGGAGCTGACATGGCTCCGTTGTGGAATTTGCAGAAACGTACTCAGTTGTCAACTGAGTACATTTCTGCAGCTAAAACGTCTCTTACACGGACTGGTTTCTGCTTCATGGATCGCTAATATACCTCATTTGCATACCTTTCAGATGCAAATAAGGTATTTAGCATGTCCACGCCCAATCCGTGTAACAGACGTTTTAGCTGGTCTCCTACACGGAGTTTAGGGCTGTTCCTGGATCGCGAGGCTTGCATGGAGTGTTGCACGTCTCTTACACTCCGTGCAAGCCTTCGTGAATCCTGCCCTTAATCTTTTTTAAATAAATTCATTTGTGTGCCTGAACTGATGTGTTCTGGTGCACATGTTTATTTATTTTGTAATTATTCTTAGCATGCCAGTCTGTCAGAATACAGAAATACACATTTGTTCATGGTATGCGTTCTACATAATTTCCCTGATAATACCAGAAAACAGTCAATCAACTTTGAGCTACTTTAGAAAAGTAATTAAAGTAAACACAGTTTTATGAGAAAGCAGCCAAAATCTTTCCATTTTGAAAGAATGAGAGACAGAATGAAAGTAGCTTTGGATCAAAATGTAGAATATAAGCAGCATATATAAACTACTGCTGTTGCTCATCATACCCAACCAATATATTATATTATCTAATGGAATTACTGTTTGTTTATTTATTTAGATCTTTTTAACTGGGAGAGTTTGACTGGACAAACACCTTTTCAGCATAGTCCAAGGGATAAAATCCCCATAAAGTAATACAGTTTATGGCAGAATACATCATATCGGTACAATTGTCAAATCACAGAGACAATAGGTACATAGTTGATAATATTGTGCACATTAAGTATATACAATTTTATGTATATAATAGTAAAAACATCATATGAGTAAGAAATTTTGATTTTTAGAGCAGAAGAGGAGTTAAGAGTTATGGGTATGTAGAGTGCAGCTCTGTAGAAGACATCACAGGCAGCTGTATAAGACAAAATAGATAGTTCCAGAAAAAAATAACAAAATTATCATATTTACATCTTGCCAGACTGTATAATGAAGTCTTTTATAGAAGTAATTACTTCAGCTATTGGAGCCTGACCTGATATCAAAAATATTGCAAGAAATTGTTGAAATTGCCACAAATTATTCCAGATAAATTACCAAACATTCATAATCAGGACTTGCCAGAGATTTAGTGTTCAGTGTTCAATATTCAGGTAATGCAAGAACAGGACTTCAGCAGTAACCTTATATGAGCTTGCCAGCTCTCAATAAGCTGAATAAACCTCATCTTCAGCACTTATAAATGATGGCCTTAAAGCAATTCTGACTATAAGCCTTTTTTATCCCATCTGGGAGTACATTCCATATTTACCACCTCTAGACTGAAAGCATCATTTCCCAAACTGGCATTATATGTGGAATTTTTCTTAAGAAATTAATTATTCCTCATGTCAATTATGCAGAGACACTGGTCCTTACCAACAATGGCCAACATAGCAGCCCTTTTCATACTTTTGTACAATAATATAAGATCTCCATGAATCAACCTGTACCTTACAGAATACAAGGACAACAGTATCAATTGATCCTTGTATTTTAACTTATTAACTCTACTTATCTTTTTAGGAAAATACTATTGTATTTTTTTCTAAACAAATTATCTGAGAATAGTTCTAAATACAAGCAACACTGCAATATTCATCACTGGAACTAACAGACTCTGACCTGAAAAATTATGCAATATATATATATATATATATATATATATATATATATATATATATATATATATATATATATATACCTGATAACTATATAACATTTCTTGATAACCCAGTCCAGGTCATCATCATAATAAAGTTGATTATTCACAATTATTTCCAAATCCATAACTTTCCCATCACTTATTAAAATAACATTATTCAGGGCATATGGAAAACTAAATTAAAATGACCAAAGTATAATGCATTAGGTTTACATGCATTACATTTCATATTGCTATTTTGTGCCCAAGCAAACAAACTAGCAAATACCCTTGCATTACTGCTTGATCTTTTACTGAATTTGCAGTTACACTATCATAGTTTCATCAACACATGTACTTAATAAGATATTCCTTTGGATTGCGAAAGTCAGACATAAAGATGCTAAACAGCACAAGTCAAAGCATGGAGCCCTGAGGCATCACAAATGTTACATTCCTGAATACAGATAGGATACCCTGAACCTTAAGCCTAAAATTTCTACCTGTCAGCCATTCTCCGATCTCCCTAACTGCAAACCAATTTACAGCCAACATAAACAGAATTGAAAGAATGCCACCCTGAGGCATATAATCAAATGTTTTAGACAAATTCAATTAAATTATGTCAAACAGCACTCTCTGGTCCACTGGATCCCATACAATTTAGTAAAAACCTGAGTAAGTTGACAGGACATGATTTAGAAAATCATGCTGAAAAATATCCAAGGTGACACTTATCTCCTCATTATTAAAGAGCTAATCACTCTTTCAAAACATTTACCCAAAATAAATGTTAGGCTACCTGGATAATAATTATCTAATGGATACACATTACCACCTTTGAAAAGAGGGATAACAAAAGCAGTTTTCCATATATGCACCACTCTTACATCTTCTAACACACATTGAAATAACCAATGTAAATGCTGTGCAATAGTTTAATAAATCTTTGTGATAAAATACCATTTAAGGCCATCAGGGCCTGCAGTAAAATCTTCTCCATAAGCTATGTCTTCTACTATATGACATGTATGGTGGGATTTAGTTCAGGCCATAGATATTACTACTGCTAGTCTGGATGGTAATAGTCAAATTCAGTGTGATTCAAACTTGTCTAGTTGTTGTAGTTATTCTCAAGTAGCTTTACATAAACTAGACATATGGCTAGACTTAGAATCCTTTAATGAGCTCAATAGGAGGGTGGGCATATATTCACAAATTCATCTTGTGGTAACCACTGGAAAAGTAACTGTCAATATCTGTCAAAAGGAGATTATCCATCAGCTGCACTGAGTAGCTATGTGTCAATATCTGGAAATAGATATTTCCCTACTTTCTGAAATTGCACTGCTAATATAACACCTGAACAGTCTATCTCTTTAAATGTCAACCCACCAGTATATCTCTAAAGCTCAGAATTCTTACAATAGAGTGTAGGAAAAAGACTGAAGGAGAACAAGTACTTTTAGGCAGACTTTTTTTTTAATTAGAGAAATGTATTATCTCAGGATTACATGTGTTATTGGTAGCCTACTGTGGGCAGCAATGGACTTTCCCAGAAATGGTGTAAATAAAGTGTTTGATGTGGACATCTCCTGTTTGGCATCTACTTTTCTGAAGTAAAAAACAATACCAAAAGGCTATGTATGACTAAGTTTGTAGATGACTGCAAGCCAGGTGCAGCCATTGAATCCAAATGACACAGCCATATTGCATAAAGGTTTGCCCCAAATAAATAACTGGTGCCAAAGTCATGGACTGAAACCGCATTATTATATCCTTTGCGAAGTCATCTACTCCAGGGAACTACCACTAAGACTTAGAGTTGACCCTGTTGTTCAGGATTTGGGAAGTTATGCAGACAGTGACCTGATTTTTGACCAACATATGCCTATTGTTGTAAGAAAGTCCTTCTATATTGTACAGCTTATAAACAAAGGGATTGTGTCTAGATCTCATTGCCCACTTTTACTCAGCTCTCTTTAGGCCAGTCATTGAATATAATAACCTCTTTGGCATGAATCTGTCCAGACACATACAACAACTGGAATGCCCACAGAGGTACCTTACTAGAAGGATATAAAGCCTAAACATCATGTTCTACACCGACTGATTCAAAGCCCTGTCACTACACTCAGCATCCTACAGACTGCTGAGAAGTGACTTGTGTTGACATATAAGGCATCCTCCAAAGAATTACTGAGAATATCAAAGATCCACTCCTTGAAGGCATCTTGTGATATCCAATCTGTAATCCAGGGAAGGAGAAGAATCCACCTCAAAAGATTTTTTCGACTTCATTGATCAATCCACTAACTTCCTAAAATTCACATGTGATTACAGCGAAAAAGCAGTTAACTTTCTGGACCTCACCATAACTAAAGCTCTGGAGAAGGGTATTCTAACTAACAATATCTTTAGGAAACCCACTCAGTTAAACATGCTACTACACAATAGCAGCTTGCAGCCTCAAGTCACAAAAAAGAGTGTTTTGAAATCCCAGGGAATGAGGATTGCAAGAGTTTTGAAATGTTTAAAATATTTTTCCTCCAGTCTAATGAGCTTACAAAGGGACTTTTTTGTCAGGGGCTATGAGAAAAAATGCTTCACAACAACCTGATGCCAACTAGAACTGTGAAGCAACAGAATGACCCAAGACTTAATGAGCCCTGAGGCAGGACTACTAGGGGATTTCAGTATTGACAAAACTGATGAAAAGAGAAAAAGGCGTATGGCTTTAACATTCACCACTGACTACAAAGAAATCCATAAAGAAGTTACAGACAATTGGATCATCATTTCTGAGAACAAATAGCTGGAAAAATATGTGAACCTGGGCCATCTTTTGTGTTTAGAAGAGCAAAGAATGTGAGAAACTGGGTTGAGAGCAAAGGCAAAACCATGGAGGAAAACAGTGGAAACTTCAAATATGGACCATCTAACTGTACCTTCTGTGAATTTCTGAGTAACTCTGATCATTTCTATTGCTCCAACTCCAGCAAAACTTACTGGAGTCACAAACAGTGTGATTTATTATATACAAGGCTTAATGTGGCTCTTGCAGAAGTTTTTATGTGTTCAAAACTATTAGCAAACTAAAGTTCAAAATGTCCCACCATTTAGCTGTCATAAGACTTAAAGTCCACTGGCGAAGCACCACCTGGAAAACCTAGACATGAAAGATTCAGCTTTGTGTACTGAATAAACAAGAGATGGAGCCTCTTGAAGGCAACAGAGGAACACCATCTTAGAGAAGATGGAGCTCTACTGGATCATCAAACTAAATGCATACAAACCACCTAGACTTAATACTTGCATTTCTATCCTAAGTGTTTTAATATTAAGAAAACTAAATCACAGTCTGTTTTACTAAAAGTAAACTATATTGATCCAAAAAGCTACAAAAAGGTCTGATGAAAAAGGTGGACACCTAAGCATTTACACTGCTATATTGATTTATCAGATGGATCTATGGAAGCCATATGGCAATAGCATTTTTAAAATGCTAAAATGTTAAGGAATCCTTAGTATCTCGAGCAGGATAGTTTGTTCATTTAAAGTAGTAACACATGATTCTGTTTAGACAAGGAAAAAAAAAAGAATTATCTTGCTTGAATAGGCTGAGTAGCTGTTGGGCTTATCTTGAATATGGTAAACTGATATAGTTATATAATACACGTACGATAAGAGGATGTGGATAATTAGCCATTGTGGCTATCCCAAACTTTTGGTAGCAACTGAGTCATATTCAAGTGAGTTCTGTTTTACCTCCACTAAATAAGACACACCCCATTTGATATATGCAAATTAGGTGCATTTTACATCCAACAATTAAAACACCTGGCTACCTGGCCCCTCCCCTCACAAAGCTGTTATAAGAAGGGCAGACCACACTGTAAAACCATTAAGATTTGACTGTAAAAATGCTCATTCATCTGTGAAGACTACATAAAACAGTTTTCTCTAAAACTTGCACTAGCTCTCTTATTGGAAAGGAGAAGTTGACAAGCCATCGATGGTCAGTTGTGGTTCAGATTTGCTTGTTTCTCAATCAAAGTCCAACCCATTATTGAACAATTTACTGCACATCAGCAAGTCAAATGGCATCAGATATACTCAGTCTAGAAGTCTAAACCTTTCTGCAATGTCAACAGAACAGTTTGGAGGTATGGGTATATCTCACAGAGGATATCACTGCTGTAGAAAAGACTCCCCATCTACATAAAACAAAGTTCCTCCTTGTCCATATTCAAGTGTAACTACGTTTTATGGAACGGAAACTGACAATTTACCCTGGACTTCCCCATACTGCAAATGGACTGAGGCAGCTCCTAAATGCTTTATATCATGCGCAAGCCTCCTCAAATTCTGTATGGTATAATCACAGTTGTTCTCATTGGAGTAATATATAATTATCGACCATGGAATAGGTAAGAACAATCTACAACCAAATGAGCACAGACAGAGAAATTGGCTAGGCTTAAAATGACCTGCAAGGGCAGTTAGTCAAGTACTTACCTATGAACCTATGACATTTTCTGTGCTTCTTTTCATGTAACATTATCTCAGTGGTTCTATTAATGTTGACAGATAGTCTGCATATTATTTAATAAAAAATGGCAAAGTTGTGCCCAGGTTCTTTTCTGTACTGAAAAAGTCAATCAAATGCATTATAACCAATTAACAAATTAGCTTTCTAACTAAATATATATATATATATATATATATATATATATATATATATATATATATAATAAATGTTTTTATCCAGGTTATGTTATCAGTCTGAACATTAAGAAGATCTGAAAGGACTGAGAATATGTTAAATTTGTGAAGCTCGCAGGAAAATTTACAAGTGGAAAAAGTGAATATCAGCTTGATATAAATGTCTGAAGCTCTCCAGTTTATAGTCTGGAACTTAGGGGTTCTCAAAAGTACTCTTACCTCATTCACTCCAATGGAGCTCAAGAAGTTTGCACTAACTTCCAATGGGCGGAGCCTTAGCCTCTTGACAGAAAAAAATTATGTCCTCACATTTCAAACAAATGCCCATATCTCTGGAACTAAAGGGGTTATGAAAGAAGTACAAATGTCAAACTCTTCAGCACAAGCTGTTTTTACAGTGGTAGTATTCTTTAGGTTGTAGGTCATAAACAGAATTTTATAAGTCACAGTAAACACAGTAATTATTACATTTGTAATATTTTGTAAACAAGTTACAAGATCTCAGCAACCACTCAAGTTACAGACATACTGTCAGCATCATTTTATTGATCTAGCTGAGAGATTTTCTATGGAACTAAGGAGTTCTGCCTGTGTTACTTAGTTGTTTAGATATTTAGAAAAGTGAAAATTATATGTATATAAATTAATATAATAAAAACAGTTAATATCTATTTACTTGCACTAGACAGAGGTCAAATATTAATGCAGTTGAATTTACCATTGTGTAAGATTTAAGTTGAAATTTTTTAAAACCTTGTGCATGATTTTGGAATTATTGATACAAATATGAACAAGCAATATTTGACTCTCAGAGGCGTCAGTAGGAGTTAATTGCAGATGCACCTAGAGACGTCAATCGGATGTAATGAGTTAAGCTATCTACTCATTTCTATAAGTTACAGTGTATGATCAGGTTGTGAAGAGAATGTAGGAATCTAGAAAGGAAGGAGTTCCTAACAAGGAATGTCTTATAGTCAGGTGATTAACAGCTTGCATCTTAAAGGGTGATATGTTGCTTCATATGTCCATGTATACTCACATAATAGTTTGCCTACAGACAAGCAGCTTTGTTTACATTGTGAGCTTATGCTTCCCTTCACCATTCATGGCCACCATTGCTGCTGGTGCTGCTGCTGGCTACAAGGTATAGTTTCTCCTTTCCAGTGAAATGCATGTAGTTTTATAAGCCAGGAAGGGGGAAAAGACTGCAGATAAATTATGGTTCACTATAATTTAGTAAAGGCTTTAGAGTTTTTGAAATGTTTGAAAAAATCTTTATGGTACTTGTTAAATGTTGCAGTGCTTCTAAATCCTTTTTATTAATAATACAAATTCTTTACAGTTATAAAAAACTGCTTTATGCAATATTTTCATTCTATACATGGTATATGGTATAATTCTAGCTGCATATCACTGTCCCAGTGATTCACATTACATCAGCAGCTGCTTTAATAAAATATTCACCCTATAGTGAGCTGAGTTGTTTGCTGACATAGTACATCGCTGGCCTCTTCATGTATCTCTATCCATTCCTCTCCTTTCCTGTACAATGCATATCCTTCTGCTCATCAGCTTGATACAGTTTCTTCCCAATGTTTCTCACCTACCCTTCTTGATATTCCTTGCTTTTACCACACATATCTCATTTAACCTGTAATAATAATAACCTTGCTTCTCTTTTCTTTCAGCTTTTATCCATCTTCCAATCTACTCGAAAGAGGAGCACCCACCATGTTTATGCTGCCATCTTGCTATATACTCTCAACCATTATCTCCATCATCCTACCACATCATATCCTCTAATTGTTCATATTTTTCTAGACAGTTGTAAATCCTCCCTATTTTTTTTGCTCTCCACTCCCATCAAAGCTTTCTAGCTAACTCTTCCCTTTCCACCCCCTTGATTTTACCTCCAACAGTGCAATTACTCTATACCTTTTTAGATCCTCATATTCAGACAACACTCCCTTGACAGCCATGTATACTCTGCCTCCTCTATTTAGTCACTGTCTTCTTGTCCAATGTAGATATTTTATGTGACTAACTGTTTAATAAGCATATTACTAGTAGATTTCAAGTCCTAGCATTGGCTGTTTTCAGGCATCTCCTTTCATATGTTCTTGTACACATTTCATTTACTGAATTTTATAAGCAGGCAGTTGCTAGTTGTAAAAGAAGCCTTAACCTTTTTTACATTTGCTTAGTTTTATATATATATATATATATATATATATATATATATATATATATATATATACAGTTAAAGGGCAGGTAATTGACTTTGTGTTGTTTTGCAGAACTCATTACTTTGTTTCTCCATTTGCTGCTGCCTTTTGGATGTTATCTTGTGCAGTTAATGGCTTATATAGATTAGTAAGTAATGCGGCCTATTGTTTCTCTGCTGCTTCCCTTTCACCTTTAAAACATGAATAAGAAGGTATTTGATTGCACAGTGATAGCTATAATTACACTGCAAGTTCTGAGTTTTTCCAAAAGCAAGCAATATGTTGATGCTTGTTCCCTAGCCATTCAGTCGTTTATAAGGGTAACAGTGAACAGATTCTTGAATGTAGTTAAATATCAATTTCCTAATAGGTAGATGCTAGCCCAGCTGTGCTTGAAACTACTTCAAACTGGCAGTTATTTCCTGCTTATGGAATATGCTGCCAGTAATATCACATCAGCATTACCCCACTATAAAAAGGCTACAATGAATCCTTGATAAGAAAAAGGGTCTTGGTGCTACTTATAGACAGTAGAGCAAGTACCTACTAAATGATTACTCATAATAGCCATGGAAGCATGATCTGTGTTCTCCCATGCCAGCTTTGGGTGTAAAAAGACTATGAGATAAACTCTATCTCTTAATGCCTGATTTGGGGAACTTTGGTTTAAAATAATTACTTTTAATAAAACAACTTGCTTTAAGGTGTCAACATTTTGTATTACTATTTTAGGAAATAATAGTGCATGATTCAATTTACTTGTATGTATTTTTCATTCTTTCTCAATATAAAATATACACATTTTATATGCTTGTTTTGTGATTTATTTCATAGGTAATGTTATGTATTATAATTTTTCATTGAAAATACATAAGTTTTACAGTTGGTCTCACAGGGTCAGTAAGGAGGAGACTTAGGCATCAATTAAATAGACTGTCATCACAGAGAATTAAATAAGCCCTGGGATTCAATAACAATCATGTAGGCTTTATGCGAAGCCTACACGATTACGATGCATTAGAGTGATGATCAGCAGTGCTCATTGAACATGTATGCTGCTCATCTTGCTTACATGTTTGTAAGAACCATTTCATGGCCAGCCGCAGTGCTGGCTGTTGTGAAAAGGTGCAGGGAAGCATGAGTGCACAATGTAAACAAAGCCGCTTGCTTGTATGCAAACCTCTTAAGTGAGCAAGCGTGGACAGCTTATATGAAGTAAGGGCAAGGTGATTAGAACAAGTAAGATGCAGAGGACGTGAAATTGAGAGAATGTACACAAAATACATTGTACAGACATAAGTACGAAAGGAGGGTAAATGGAGAAAATGTATTCAATTAATGCAGGCAAATGTAATTATGCCAATTATGTCACAAACAAATATTTTAAACAGAAAGATAACACCATTGATATAATAAAAAATAATTCTGTTGTAAATTCTTTACCCATGTACATAACTAAAAATGGACATGGATCTAATGAGTGCCCTCTACTCGGCACTCAGACCCATTTAAGAGTACAATGCCACTTTTGGAATGCACCTCACAAGACATCTGCAGCATCTGGAAAGGCCACATAAGTACCTCACAAAGAGGATTACTGGCCTCAAACAGATGCCCTACACTGACCGTCTCAAAAAACTCGAGCTTTACTCTGTAACATATCGCCTTCTCCAAGGTGATCTCTGCCTAACATATAAAGCTATGTCAAACCCAGAGCTGTTGGACATGCTACACCTAAAGAAATCCCAATCCCTCCAAGCTACATGCTTTAGGGACCTAAACCTTGTCACCACAATAAACAGGACATGCTAGAGGGATAGATTCCTGTCCAGAGACTTCCCATACTCTGGAACAGGCTACCCATCTATGTCAAGCAAAGTTCCATATTAGCACTCTTCAAGAAAATCTTGATGAGTGGATGGGAAATAGGAACTACACCCGTGGATCACTTCTGTGGCTCTGCTCGACAGGGGCACAGGAAATTAACTTTCTTGGGTGGCATAAACCAGGGAACCTTGTTGGCTAGGCTTACTTAGGCCCTTGGGCTGATAGCCTAGTACCTACCTATGAACCTATGAACAATATGTGAGAGGGACAGAGTGCAACATTGTAAGAAAGAGTAGTAAATGTGATATTAATGTCAACATGCAGAGTTGAGATGTTTGCAAAGACAGTGGATATTAGGGGCTATCTGAATACACTGCAGTTATTGAATATGAGATGTATATACAGGAAATGTATGTGTGATAACTGACTCTAGTGCTGTATTCTTCACGTCATTCACTTTATCCTGCATAGGCTGTTGTGTCATGCAACCATTTGCTGTCATTCGACAACCATAGACAGGAGGTTATATTACCTTGACACATGCATTAGACAAGAATGTTTTTAGAATAATTTATGGCATGTTCACAAAAAATTACAGTGAGCACTGCCTTAACAGTATGTTAGCAGCACTAACACACAAGAAGTTGTCCTAACGTAGGCCACAATCACACCTTATGAGGTCTGACATCATGCCATACAGTAAAAGAAATGTTATATAAGTCCTCATGTCCTATAAAGCTGTACAATGTGAAGAAAACAATTACACTAATACATAAATGCTTGGAGGAAGGCATGCAATACAGTGCATTCTTATTTGCAAATTAAGTAAGGCCTGTGAACAATCAATGACATAATCAACATTTGCACCTTGCCAGACTCAAATACATGCCTAGAAAGATACCAGAAAGACGAATATCAATCTGTGACACCACAGAAACAGGCATACTGTGTGTGTCAGGACAAAAATACTTGAAGGGCTTACAACACTTCCCTATTTTAAAGGGTATGATCCCATACTTTGGAGGGCGATGCCTTAAAAATGTGTCTCTGCGACTGTGCCGTAAATACTTCTTTTGCCTAAGCCACTCCTGTCTGACACAGTCATCTGACAGACTTATGTTACTACATTCAATTCCCCGCATATCATACCTCAAAGTCTACAGAGCTGTGTATTGGCTGTGTCTGGCACATGACATAGCAATGCTCCAATCACAAATAAATGAAATTTAGTGTGTGAAGTAATAAAGGACATTTGATGATAATTTGTACAATATGATTTTGTTAAGCAAGTTTGCACAAAACTAACAGTACTACTGTGGCTAAACCTAAAATCTTCAGCTTTTGCCATAGGAGGTTAAATGGCAAGAAGTGATAGAACTGGTATGCTAGGCTAACCAGTGCACAAATGCGGAGGACAAAGACTGAAGACTTTTAGATGAGCCATTTCTAGCAATGTGTGTTATGTGTGTTTCTATTATTTGATCAGATTAAATGTGTAAAAAAGGGGGTCAATAGGACAATAGTGAAAATGGGGGGGGGGGTGCAAGCAGAGGGTAGGTCACAGGGGAAGGAATACAAGAATTTGCCTGGGGTGGTGGGAGACAACCATAGCTATTGTCTTCTTGAGAACATAAATGTAGTATTGTACACACAATTTCATGACATCTGAGAGTCACCACAACAGGAATGGGTGAAAAATCAAAATAATGTACAGCCAATTGGACCAAATCAAGTGTATCAAGATGGCACCTAGGTGAAGTGGAAAACTATGTATGCAGCAGATTTGTTTTGAGGGGGAAGGGTGCTCAATTTTTGTTTTGGAGAGGAATGTTGGGGAAGGTGCTTAGGAATAATAGGGTCAGGTAGGTAGGGTAGATTAGATAGCAGGTGCAGACATACAGGACAAACAAGACAGACAGGGATGGTGATGTACATACAAAGTTGGGGGACACCATGATTGGGATAAGTAGGGGCCTCAGAAATGCATCTATGTCCAGCCTGGGAACAGTGAGAATGCAGTTCTCTTCCTCAGAGCTGTCATCACTGTCTGCTGTGTTAGTTGCCTGGGTCAGTGTTCAATGTGGCATCCTTTGGCAGTATGATACAGGACCTTTTCAGCCTTGATGATTCAGGCACCAAGGCTTCTCTCTATTATGCCCTCCACCAGCCCTGTCAGCTCTTGATGGGTGAAAAATTGCCACCTCCACTACTACCAGCAGCTGGTGCAGAGCTGCCTGATGCTGATGGAGGAGGTAGAGCAGAAGTTGTGGAGGCAACATTGACAGGATGCAAATCAGACATGCTTCAGATGTGCTGTGTATCTGTGGTGCCTGTGGTGGTGCCACTGCAGTCACCTGTGGAGGTATGTATTAACAAATTTTAAATATGCCTGCAAGATGATATAGAGATGGACTGAAAATACTTCTCTGCCTTGTAGTCAGACCTGATGCATACATTTCCTGTGCCTCTCTGAGCCAAGTTAGTCTCTTTAGATGTGTCTCATGGTTTTCTATTCTCTCTGCCTCAGCTGTACAGTAAAGAAAAGAAAAATACATATTTGAAAGCATGACAAATGACTGAGTTGGCTGGCTAATTAATACCATATCATATACAGGTGATGTGCATTCTAAAGTAAATATTATCATTGTCATGCTTAACATAATTTATACTCAGTATAGTGAGCTTCTACAGCAAGCACTAATACATTTCTTGCAAAATGACATAGTTATGATACTCGTGTATTTACTTTGGTATTTCTAAACAAAACGTTGTGACAAATAGCAGTCTTTTTCCTCTGTAAACAGGATTTGAACCTTGCATAACCTGTTTTTGTTTCCCACACCTTTTACCACCTTTTACCACAAGGAAGTTACCTGATAGGTGCATTTTCTTCACCAAGTACTATCCAGAATGATAACAGCCTTGAACCAGCAGCAAGTTAGTTTGCACTTCAGAAGGCAGCCTAAATTACATTTTTCACTTTTCGCCTTAGGGAGTGAACAGTGTTTGGGCACTGCCAAGTGGAGTGGAAATTGAAAAGGAATCAAAAATGAAACAGAAAAAAAAAGCTGACAGGAAAATGATTTCAAATGATGGGTATACTTAGCAATAACCAGAGCAAGTAATGCATTACAGTGATACAGTAATCCTTCCCACATCTTGTTGCAACATCAGAAATTTAATTTCTGGCACACATTATAAGACATGTAGTTAATGACAAATAGTGTGAAAGTCGGTAGACAAAAGCTCACACTTTAGCAATACTGAGAATAGTTTAGTTTCAAACAATACACTGATCTAACAAAATGTGTTTAAATATGTGTTTAAACCCCCTCTGTAAAATCATCAGTTAACTGGATTCAGACTCTGCACCACCTATTTTTTTCATTAAATTAATTTTGCTTACACCTTGCACCACAGAGAAAGCTACCTACTAGGTATGTTTTCTTCACTGAGTACTATCCAGAGTGATGACAGCTGCACAGCTGTCAGACTAGTTTATGCTTTAGAAAGCAGCCTAAATTCATTTTTTTTTTTATTTTTTCTTTAGGGAGTATACTGTGTTTGCATGCTGCTGAGCAGAGCACAAATGCAGAAGGCATATAAAAAATAAAAAAAAACAAAAAAACGTATTGCAAATTAACAGAGTTAATGGATATATCCAGCAACGAACAAAGCTGTTATAGCATTAGCATGGCACAGTCATTTATTTATTTATTGGCATTTATTTACCGGGATAGTCCACTGGGCCAAGCAGAGCCCATTTTCATGTAGAGATGTGGGGAGAAAAGCTCCAAGAAATACATTTAGAATATATAAAAAGCTCAAAGGATAAACTTAATTACAAAGTAGCATATTTAAAAAATGTATAAGCACACAGGATAAGCTTATTACAAAGTAATTAATTATAGATGACATAGAAGAATTAACAAACATATCATAGCAGAGGTTCTAAGCTTCAGATACGTTAAGAGAGTGGTAGCAACCACATTAAGAGACTAGTAGTAACCAAGTTATGGTAGTTATAGGGTAGTTGGAGGAATAGAGGGTAGGATATCAGAAGGTGAGGAGAAAAGAAAAAACATAGTGGTAGATTAAACATTTATTGATTAGAGTAAGAAAGAAAAAGAGATGTAGAACTGGGAAGAAAGTTGTTAGTAAAGGGAAAAGAGAGAGTGAGAGTATAGAAGGGTTGTATAGTAGATGTGAGCAGAGAGTAAAATGTTAGTGGAAGTAAGTGATATGGGGAATGATTTTAGGGAACTAAAAAGTATGTTATAGAAGGAGGAGGTTTACTACAGTTGTAAATTCAGGTAGAGTGGAGGTGGTTGCGAAGAGCTGTTTTGAAGGAAACAAAGCTTTGGGTGGTGCAAATGACTAGGGAAAGGCTGTTCCAGGTTTTAGCTATTGTCCAGGAGTATAGTTGTTGACCAGCAGGTAGACTGGGTTTATGAATTTGCAGGAGGTGTTATAGGTTCATAGGTTCATAGGTTCATACTAGGCTATCTGCCCTAGGGCATTTATAAGCCTAGCCCGAGTTTGTGTGGCTTTCGCCACCCCTTGGAATGAGAATACTATGCCCATTTAGGGTTTAGTTTACTGTGCCTCTGTCTAGTAGTGACACAGAAGTGACCCCCGGGGTAAACCTCGATCTCCCATCCACTCGTCAAGATTTCTCTTGAAGAGAGTCAGTGAGGGGCTCTGCCTAACATGGACTGGGATTCTGTTCCAGAGTGTAGGGAGCCTCTGGGTTATGAATCTGTCCCTCCAGCACATCCTATTTATTTCTGTGTTGAGGTTCAAATCTCTCGCTCTCGTGGCTCTGGTGGATTTGGATTTTCTGAGGTGGAGCATGTTCATTAATTCCGGATTGGACATGGCCTTGTACGTCAGACATAGATCGCCTCTGAGTAGGCGGTATGTGACTGAATAGAGCTGGAGTTTCTTCAGCCGGGCAGCATATGACATATGTTTGAGACCCTTGATCCTCTTGGTGAGGTACTTTTGGGGTCTTTCTAACTGCTGCAGGTGTCAGGTAAGGTACATCCCAAATGGGGCATTGTACTCAATTATGGGCCTGATAAGGGAAGTGTACAGGGGCACAATGACCTCTCTTGATCTAGATGTGAATCCTTTCATGATAAGGTGGGTAATATAGAAGGTCTTCCTAACCACCTTGTGTTAGTTTTTGTGATCTTAAGGACCTGGTGGGATTATAGTGGAAAATAAGGAATTTAGGACAGGGCAATCCTGAGGTTTTGTAAGTATTTTGTGTGTGGTAGTTAGTTGGTTGGAGATAGAGAGGTAGTTGGTGAATTCAAGCCAGTTTAGTGCTTTTAGGGGTATGCAGTGGTGGGTGGAATGGCTGGTGTTTGTTACAAATTTGGGCATTTTGCTATAGCATATTTCTAATTTAATTTTGAGTGAGGATTGGCGGTTGGTTAGCAATGGTGTATCATAGACAAGCAAAGCAAGAATGTAGGTGGAAGCGAGTACTAGTTTTTAGAGAAAGGAAGTGTTTATATCTATAAAGAAGACCTAATTTTTTTTGTGTGTCTTACTAATTTTTTTTGTATGTCTAGATCAAAGTTTAAGTTGTCATTAATTATAACTCCATGCATTTTGGTGTGGGAAACTAGTTCAATTTGTGTGTGGTTCAGGGAAATATGTTAAATTGTTGAAGGCAGTATTTTCCCTTTGGAGTGGATATTATGAGTTTGGCTTTATTTGGGTTTAGAGACAGAAGATTATTGTGGAGCCATGTCTCTATGGCGGAAAATACTGATTAAGTGATATGTTGTAGCTGTACTGAATTTTCAGCAGAGCAGATAATAGTGGAGTTGTCAACGTATTGTACTACAGACTCTTGATGAAATGACCAGTGAAGGTTATTGATAAAAATATTAAATAGTAAGGTCCTAATATGGAGCCTTATGGAACTCCAGTTGGGTTGTGGATGTTTTGGGAAATACAGTTTTTCCATTTTACGACATGTTGTCTGCCAGATAGGTAGCTTTTGAACCAGTTGAGACATAGTTTAGATAGTCTGATGTTAGAAAGCTGGGAAAGAAGGCCAGAGTGAGAGATAGTATCAAAGGCCATAGATAAGTCCAGAAATAGAGTGGAGACAAGCTTCCTGGAGTCACAGGCTTTATTGACTAAGTCCATAAAGGATATTAGGACAGATGAAGTACTGTGGCCCAATCTGAAACCATGTTGGCTTAGAGAAAGGATTTGATTGTTGAGATACTGGATAACATATCAGCCACAAGTAGCTGTTTTGAAAGGTTCATGGATTGCTCCTTCATTACAATGTCACAATTTCATGAGCAGTCTTTGACATTTAGGTGATACTATGTCTAAATCATATAAAATGAGCAGAAGAACTAATGTCTTGACATCAGTTTGGAATGGAACCTCTCTAACCCTAATATGTATCTGGAGAATCTCTCACATGTTCAGACATCAACAAGGCACTCTTCTCAAATGCAAATATCTCTGCTCAGCATCAGTTAGCATTCTGCAGCAAACGGCAGTAGGGCACTTACTTATTTTTTTGCAATAATGTTGCCTTTAGGCCACAATTAGCATCAGTGATCACATTTTTCACTGTGTAACATCATAGCATGCTAGCACTTAGGCCGTTGTCCGAATGTTTTTGCTCTTCTGAAAGTTTGGATTCAAGCATCTTCCCATGGCTATGGTATGTTTTTCTTTTAGAGATCTATCAATTGACTTATTAGCAAAGTAGACAAACCTAGCACAAATTTTCCTAATAAGTTAATCATACCTAGGGTTTGTCATAACTTGGTCATACAAGATAGAGTATTTAGCTCAACTGTTTCACCAACCTTGCCTGCATCCATTTTGATTCATCTAACTCATGCTGGACCAAAATATTGAAACTCAGTCTGTATAAAGCAGCATTTGTCATGGTTTAACTTTAATCCTGATCTTTAATTGCTTAGAGTACTGCCTCCAACCTTGAGTTGTGTGTTTTTTTTCAGGCACTGAGGTTATAACACCCTGCACCCTCCTGAAACAGAATTTCCCCATTAGAATAATGAAGGTTGTGAACTTTTTGGTTATCTCCCTTGGTTTCTTTTGTTAAAATGCAACTATGCATCTAATGAGGAAAACACTTCAGCATTGACCGGCTTTGGATCTGTATCTTCTAGTGTAAGCAGAATGAACCTGTCTCTTTACATCAACACATATTTGTATATTGTCATTTTTCTTTATAATTTGGACCATTTTCACACACCATTCAGTTGGTTCAGTTACAATTTATATTACTCCAAGGCTTTGCAAACTTTTGAGCTCTGCCTCTATTTTAGAAAGCATAGGAAATGGTACTCTTCTGTGTGCGGTCAAGACACATGGAACATCATATGATTTTAACTTTATCTTTACTGGTTCACCAACTTCACCAAACACATCCATGCTGTCTTAATTTATTTTCGCAAGCAGATCCATTTTGTATGTTAAAGCAGATTATTTATGTATGGCCCATCCAACACATAAATCCTGTTCCACTCAGACATGGTTAGAAATCTATCAATGCACTCAAGCATTCCTTCAGGACTACAACATGTTTCTGGCTCTGTTTCTTGCAACTGCAGGTGTTTCTAGATATTTCTTTAGGTAGTGTGTAATATCAGAGTAACACTGGCCCCTGTATCAGTCTTCAAACACACCCAAGTTCCATGAATAGGGAGTTTTACTTGTCAGTCTAATTCAGTATTTGGCATAATAGCTATTGATCCCAAGAAACATACATTATTAACAGTATTTCCAGTTTTGCTTTCAGAACTAACTTTTTTAATTAACTTTGTCTTACAAACAACAAAATATCTCAGCCTCTGACATTTCTTACACCTTCTGCCTTGTGCTTCATACTGTTCTGACTTAGCATGATAATGGTTATATCTCATTCATTTGCCAAGTTTACATTCATTCTGCTTCCTATGTGTATGCTTACTCTGATTCTAATTCTGCTACTAATATTGTCCAGTATCATATTTCCTTCTACACTCTCTGTTTTTTTCTGTGTTTTATGTCACACACATTATTTGCCATCATACCACTCGACCTCATAGTGCAAGAGATCTGGACAAAGCCAAAAATAACCGGAGACAAAGGCCAAAAATAGAAACAATTTTAGGTATTGCTCTTTTAAACATAAGTTGATAGAATGACAAGGTTTTACATTAGAATGCATTTTCTGAAGAATATGAAGATTTCAACTCAAAGGTCTGTTTGTATTTAGTGATTTTAATCTGCAATGATTTGCCAGAAAAACACAAATTGCACGAGGAACAGATAAAAAATAGAAAGCAAAATTCTGGATATTTCTGCAAAAATCTGGGCACTTGAGAGGTATGTTTACCATATTTAACTTAGGATTTACTAGCTCTACCTCTCTGGTGATTTGTACTGCTTTTTCCGAAGATAAGTTTATTTCTAACAGTAACTTTTGAGACATTTAAGGATTAACCAGCCCAGATACAATTCTGAATCATCTGTTCTTCTTTCATTTCATTAAACCCACAGTTTTGACAAATGCTTACAAAGCTTCAGCACATTCATGCATAATGTTTCTTTTTGGCACAAAATGTCTGTTGAGCTTAATAATTGCTGACTCATATGCAAGTCTGGCCCTCTGAGATGAAAAGAAACTGTATATTTCTTCCACTTCCTTTCCCATGATGGATTACAGAGTAGTTTCTTTTATTTCCTCTCTCTCTCTTTGTCTGACTTTGGGCTATCCTATAGCAGAGAATCTCTACCTCCATGCTGGCTAGAAAAATGTGTTTGAGAAATCACATGGCTCTGGTGAATTAAAGTTTGTCATATCGAATGTTAATTCAGCTTTCTTGAACTAAATGGCTTAAATCGGTAAAATAACCATCTTTTGCTGTAAAACTACTTCTTTTCCTTAAAATTGGCTTACTCTGAGCTTGGAGGACATCACTAAAGTCAACTGCCCGATATCCCTGGCAGGAATTGTGGTTTTATTTTTAATTTCTGAAGATGATTCCAATTCTGGACATTTATCGTAATCGACACCTGTTTATCCAGTAGTTTTGAATAGCAGTGTCAATAACATCAGGATATACCAACATTTGAAAAAAACAATAACTTTGATACAGTTCAAAACAGAAACAGTGTTATCACAGCAAGAATTATATTAACAATTTACTCATCATGAACGCGCTCCTCAGATTGGCTGAAGACTCAAAGCATGATGAGAAGCAACTTTTCTTAAAACAACGTTATATAGTCATTTTTAAGTGGCACAGAAAAACTACGTTTTTTTCTCATCACACCATTTTATTGAAGTACACCAGCACTAGAGAGGTACACAATGGGAGCTGCAGCTTGAAGGAGCCACTGGAGTTAGTAGTTAATGGAAACTGCAGCTAGGTTGTCACACATTGATATTTTTTCTCTTTCTTTCTTCTGGAAATTGGCAAATAGTGTTTGAGAGGGGTTGTGAGATAATTTCTAGTCCTATAAGAGGCAGACCACTGTGCATTGCCTGAATATTGTGTGCACTTTTTTGAAGATCACCAAGTAAGTGCTATAGGGTCTTAAATATTTCTCCTTGATATTTTGAAGAGAGTAGTGGGTTGGGAAGCAAACTGAACTGAATTAATAAGCCTTGGGACTTAATCTCTCATCTGCTGTAATGTTATTGCAACTCACTAAGCAGAAGAATGCTTTTATTCTTTGGAGTACTCATTAGTACCAAGGATGGTAGGGTAGTATTATTACTTGAAGTACTCATCAGTACCAAGGATGGTAGGGTAGTATTAATTCTTGAGTACTCGTCAGTACCAGGGATGGTAGGGTAGTATTCATCCTCAGTAAGTTTCCCTGAACATACTGCTAATCAGATCCTTTCTATATTTAATAATTCACATATAAACAGAGAGTAGCTAATGTTCTAACAAGGCATAATACTAGATCTTTGTTTCTGTATGCAGAGCCATATGCAATGGGGCAAATATCAGTTGAAATAGCTGATTCCCACTAATGCTAAACGTGATAATTATTCATTAGGCTTGCCTACAAAGTGTAAGCCAGAAGGTCTGAATCAGAAACTATTGCATCTCACAAAGGCAGCAAAGTGTGAAGAACACAAAAGTGTACGGTGATCAAAAAATAAAGTGTAGACTATACTGGTTGCTAAAACTCAGTTAGGAGGGTCCATATTGTATTAATGCACTGTTCATCTCCTGTTACGAAAAGCATTTCCAAATGAATAATTCACCATTGCAGCTGCTAAGAGTCAACATCAGTTAAAGTAGCTTAATTTTAACTTAAAATGGATCTTAAAATAAATGTAAAGAAGCTTTCACTTCTTTTCTTCTAGACTCAAGGAAATTAAACATGTTTAATTTGAATCCAGGTTAAGATCTTTGCCTCACAGTCCCAGGGTTCAGTGTTCAATCAATCCTGACTTCTGGACAATGTCTGTATGGGGCTTGCTTATTCTCCTTATGTCTATATGGTATTCTACCTAGTTCCCAAAATATGCTGGATGTCTATTTTGATGGGCAAATGAGTATAAAGTGCCATCTCAAGGATGGAGGGTCTCAGTTTTTCTCACAGCCTTCCCAGTATGTGAAGTTTGTCAATACACTTAAACAAAAATAAACCAAGTTGTGACAAAGAGGACAGACTTTAACAGAGGCCGATTAGGGGAAGGGTTATGCTGACCCATCCAGTGGATGACATGATGGTAAGGAGGAGAAAATGTATTCTTTGTATACAGGACACAGGATGAAAGGGCAGTGCAGTGGAGTCTGCTAAGGACAGACCTAGAAATGGAGGTGGAATCTCAATGAGAAAGAGTCATATAAAGAAAGTGAGAAATGTATTTAGAATTACTCATAGATATACCTCTCAATTGTCCAAATTTTTGCCTCATATTTTTGGTCTTTTTCTCTAAAAGTTGTTTTTTTCTGGAAAATCACTGAGGACTCAAGTCAGATAATAATGAAAGAAATTTGAGTTTCAGGCTTCATATCCTTTATAAAATTCATGCTAATGCGAAACCTGTTATTCTATCAACTTTCTAAGTTTGTAAGAGGAATATTTAAAATTGTCCCTATTTTTGGTCATTTTTCCCCTCATTTTTATGGCTTTGTCCAAATTTCTTGTCGTAAGTGGTTGAAAGGTATGTGTCATATATTAAAGTCAACCAGACTCTATTACAAAGATGGAAAAGTCTTCATGAACTCAGCCTGTCTCTTAGAGCAGGGCTACAATGATGTGCAGAAGAGGGCATTTAGGCAGCAGCTGTGAGACCTCCTCAATAAAGTGGGAGTCCTGATAATGTGTGGCATGAATGCTCATACTGGTACAGACAAAGTCAAAATATGAGAATTGCTTATTTCTGTATGGTCGTAGTGACAGGAATAGTGAAGGAGATGCCATTTTGGGCTTCTGCCTGGGAAAGACTTAATGGCTGCCAATACAGGGACTGAGAAGAGATATGATAAGATTACATGGTAGAGTGGCCAGTATGCGACTCAGGTAGACTTCTTTGTAGTATTAAAGGGCTATTGGGATCAAAATAGATTGCAAAGTAACCTTTCCCTTTTTAGACAATTGGCACCCATCAGAAACCATTGAAGGACACAATTAGATGTTAGCTGTGGTGAGAGAAGGCTCAAAGATCAACACAGACTAGGTTAAAGTCTTGAAATTGACTGAAGCAGAAGGGAACAAGTTCAAGGAAATATGCATGGTCCTAGCACCTCAAGAATGAGTGGATATAGATGGAGCAGAAAAAAAATGTCAGTGTCTAAAACAGCATGCATGAAGATGATAGAACAAATCTACAGCCGAGCCTTGTGTGGAAATGAGCTAGATTAGGAGAGCTAGTGGTAGAATGACAGATTTCAGGAAGCTATCAAAGCAAAGAAGGAATGCAGGATAAAAGAAGAGGTAAAAATGATGGACTAGACTAAGCAGGAATACTGTTTGGCTAGAAAAGAGACTGAGAGAGTAGTTACAATAGCAAAGAACAAGGTGTCAGAGAACCTCTACCAGCTTCAGGAAAGTGTCTTAGGAGATGGCACAAAGAAGATCTGCAAGATAATGATAGAAAGACAAAGAAGATAGTCAGCAGATGCCATTCTGGACCAAGTACAGAGGGCATAAAGGCCAGATAGAAGGAGTACTTCATGAAGCTTCTGAATGAAGAAAGCTCCACGGAAGATGTACTGCTGCATGACAAGTCAATGATGAAAGAGGAAGGAGAACTCTTCCTAGAAGTGGTATGAAATGTACTGAAGAAAATGAAGTCAGAGAAAGTAGCAGGCTCAGGTGCAGTTACAGCAGATATGTCCAGGAAAGTGGGTGCGTTAAGGGTTAAATAGCTCCTGAGAGTACTAATTGCAGTATGAATAGAGAGTTGTATCCTAAATGACTGGAGAATTAGCTTTTTAATATCAGTGTACAAAATCAAAGGGGATGTTCACAATAGGGGCAGTCAGTACAGATGCATGCAACTCTGGTTACCTTGCATGAAATCATTGAAGAATGTCAAATGCATTCACAAATTAGAAAGTAAGATGGGGTGAACAGTTCAAATTTATATTCAGATGGAGTAAACTGACCCAGTGTTTGCAGAGAAAAATATAATGGAGAAGAAGCTGGAGGTGAGGAAAGAGTCTAACTTGATATTCCTAATCTTGAAGAAATCACATAACAAAGTAACAAGAAAAATACTTTGGGAAGTCCTGCAAGTTTTTGAAGTCCTGGAAACATTGTTAGAATTAGTACAGTCAGCATACATGTATCCAATGACTCAAGAACAAACAGCATTTAGAGACATAGAGGGGATCCTAGTTAGAGTGGATGAGCATCAGGGTTCATCTCTGTGCCCACTCATTTCATATACTAGTATCATTACTGAGCAGATCCCTGCCTAGAGACACATTTTAAATGTTGGCAGTATTATCTTAGGAATTGTCAAAATGATTTCCAATTTTTGAAAGAATGAAACAAAACTTTGAGAAACATTAGGGGTGTCCCTGCAAAAAAAAAGGACAGTTGAGAAGTGCTACCTGCAGTCAAGTAGCAAACAAGACAATTTGGCACTAAAAGTAAACTCTGAAAGGAAGCTTCAGTGAATGATAAAGGGGCCTAGAAAGCAAACCTGAATGTACATTGGATGAATCTGAGCTTAAAAAGGACAGTGGTTATAGAAGCAAGTGAGAAGATCAGGATAAGCTGAGAATTCAAACCAAAGGGTAAAAATGTCACACAAACATACCATTCAGTAAAAACTGCAAGACAATTCCAACCAAGCTAGAATCTTCACTGTATAATACCTTACATGTTCTCTTAGCGGAGGTCAATGTGATATATGCAAATGACTCCTTATGGCCATACAATGTTATAACTGCATAGCTTCTGAATGCAAATAACTTTTGACTTTTTAAGCCATTATGAGTGCATTTATGCAGTAATGCCAAATCCTACTAGCTAGAGACATATATGTTTCAGCCTATTTATTGACCTCATTTCTATAACATATGTGGACTGTTTGGATATACTTAAGAAACACAGAGTTAAAATAAGCCCGATGTCCCTAAACATTAAGCTGCCTGCAAAGTATCTCAACTATCATCCAAACCAAAGGTTAAAAGGGTTACACAGACATACCATGTAGTAAAAACTGCAAGAAAAAACATAGCCAAGATAGAATCCTCACCATGTAATATCTTAAACCTCCTGTAGTGAAGGCCCATGGGATATATGCTAATGACCTCTTAAGGGCATATGGTATTTTAGCTACATTGCATCAGGACCCTTTTCCCTTTGGTTTGGAAGGTCACTAGAAAAGTCAAAACATGCATGTCTGCACCTACTGATGTTTGGCTTTATTTGCCTAAATGTGCACATACAGAATTAAGAAATAAAATACAGTAAAATAAAAAAAGGAAAAAGTCATGAGCATTCAGAAGCCACATAGCTAAAACACTGTATGCCCTTAAAGTGTCATTTGCATATATCCCATGGGCCCTTGGAACAGGAAGATTAAGGTGTTAAGGTGTTGCAAAGGGAAGAAGTTGAAAATTAAGACAGAAGAGAAAAAGTAAATCAGGTTGACAGCTTCAGATATGTGGGAGATGTGGTTGAGGAAAAAGGAAATCTGAGTGAAGAGGTCAAAACAATAATCAGAGATACTGCAGCTAATTGGCACACATTATACGTGGCAGTGTATAACACAAGAATGACAAAGAAACTTTAGAGTAAGTTGTACAAAAGTGTGATATGACCAGTGCTTTTTAATGGCACAGAAACCTGGGAGTGGAGGCAAAACAACTGAGGAAGGTTGAGATGATGGATATGAAGTGCCTGAGAATAGCAATAGTATCCCTATGTGCATTATGTGACAAATGAAGTCATCAGAGTTGTAAGCCAGAGTTGCAGAGAAGGTCAGGAAAAACAGATTGATGTAGTTTGCTCACACATGTAGGTAAGCATATGATATAATAAAGAAAATTTGGGAGAAACAGGAGGAAGGCAAGAAGAAATGAGTATGTCCAGCCAAGAGACTGATAGTCTGTGTAGAACAAAGTGTGTGTGCTGTGTCTTTAAGAAGCATATCAAGGACTGAATGTGCATATATAAATATCAGGCACGCACTATACTCAGTGCCATTTTGAAAGTGCAGCCAGAAAGTGAGCATGTATGAATGAATGTAGCTAGTTTGTATACAAGTTACCTAAGTTAAAGTTAATAAGCTTCAATCATGATGTCTTTGTATATAATAAAGCTGCTTGAACAGAACCCACAAAGACTCGTCTATTACATCTTGACTAGATGAGCAACATGGTGTCAGAACTGGGATTCCAGAAATTGATATTCAGAGCCACGAGGTGCAGAGATAACAGTGAAGGTAAACTAAGAGAAACAAGCACAAAAAGAGCCAGAAAAGAACCAAAGGTAATGAAAACTTGCACAATTTATTTTATAAAAAAGTTAAAACAGAGTATTACAAGGGCACAGACTGCATTATTAAACAAGCGAGAGGCACATAACATTTATTAATTAAACAAGATGTTTAAGATTATGATATCTGATAAAATTATCATCATAAAAGTAAAATGAATATGTTTAAAGCAAAATGTGTATATTTAAAGCAAAATGAGTTTGTTTAAAGCAAAACGGGGATGTTTAGAGTAAAACAAACACACGAAAAGTAAAATGGACATGAAATGAGATTAAATGAGCAAAACCTCTATAATAAGGGCAAAAAGGGCACATTAAGCATAAATAAAGCAAGATGACTGCATGTTGTTTTGGCAAAATGCTGTGTTTTGGCATACCTACAACTTTGTATTGTATCAAGGGCATAACCAGAGTTACTCAAAGTACATCAGTGTGTAAAAGTGCTTACAGTGTGTGCTCATTACTGTGCAAGTATTCTGAAGAGTTTATTTGTATGCAAAGTGCAACTATTTCATGAAGTACAGGCAAAGTACAGCCATTATGAAAAGTTTCTTGTGTTGGGTGTTTCTATTCGCAAAGTGACACCATTACAGAGTGTGGCTTGCACTGTAAAGAATTATTCAACAAGGTACCGCCATTTTGGAGAATTTACAGTGTGCCGTCTACTGTTTATTCGCAAAGTGCAGGTACTTTGAAATGCTTCTTACTCTGAGCTACTTCTGCCCAGTTCATTCACACAGTGCAGTTATTTGAAATGTTTCTTAAAATGATGATAAATTACTTTTGCAGTACAATTTTGAGAGTATTACAGTGCCCAAGAGACTTATTTAGCAAAGTTCAGTTATTTAGAGGCTTATTGTGCTATTGGGCAAAGTTACAAATGCTGGCATAAATTTCTGGCATACATATATGCATATTTGCAAAACCCTTCCCTGGGAAACAGATTTTGAAAACTCTCACCACTTGTATTTAATCAGAACATTGCAGAGAATTGGAGAATATTTGAGAAAGAGTACAATATTTTTATACAAGCAGCACATTCTGACAAAAGATGCATGCACCAGGGCATTCATTTTGCTAATCCAAGCTGGGTCAGAGGCCACTGAAAGAGAGTGTTCATTTGTGTATGTACCAGCAGTATATGCAGGAGAAGGTGAAAATCATCATATTGTTGTACAGGCAGAATTGAGGGAAGACCCTGAGTGTTTGAAGTGCAAATTCAGGGAAATGTGTAACTCCCAGACAAATATTACATTAGGGAGGCATTTGTTTTATACAAGAGATCAGAAACCAAGGGAAAATTTTGCAGCTTATACTACTGACCTTAGAAACAAAACTAAAATGTGTCGGTTTGGTGACTTAAAAGATGAGTTAATAAAGGACAGGCTTGTGTGTGGTATTAATAGTGCTGCTGTGAGAAAGATTTTGCTTTGTGACAGTGATTTAACATTGAGTAAAGCCAATGAGATTTATCAAATTCATGAAGTCACAGAAAGGCACACAAGTATGCTTGCAAGTGACAAGAGCATGGTATCAGTAGGCTCCAGATCAAATGTAGATAGCATGCAACATGTGGCAAACAGAAGCAGGCCTAAGCACATAGCAGCCACAGCCCCTGCTGGTTCACTAGAGAAACCATGTAGTTTTCCAGCAAGTTCTAAGAAAGGAGCATGCTCAGTGCAGTACAAGTGTGAGTCAGCAAAACCCAAATCCAGCTTTATTGTTAACTGTCGCAATTGTGGTGCCAATCATGAGTCTAAAAGAGAGAAATGCTTAGCATTTGTTCAGCAATGCCACAAGTGTAAAAAATGGAACGATTTTCAAAAGTTTTGCAAATCAAGTAAGCTTCACACAGTTATAAAGAAGGGTCACTCAAAAAAGCAAGTTGATCATATAGAGAGCTGCAATTCTACTTTCTATGTAGATGGTGTATCAATAATTGCTGAAAAGGCTGATGCAGTCAATTTGCTGGCAAAGAATGAAGTTTTTTGTACTGTTCAGATCAATGGTAAATCCACTGAGCTCAAAGTAGGCATTGGTTCAAAGTGTAATGTTATATCAGCAGACACATTTGGTAAGGTGAGAACTAATGAACAACTCAGTGTGGCTAGTAGGGCAAAACTTGTTGCTTATGGAGGTGAAGAAATTCAAACCAAAGGCTCAGTATTACTTTCATGTTATTTAGCTAGGAACTGTTACAGCTTGTTATTCTATGTACTTTGAAGACCTGTGGAGTTTGGCTCTCAGAAACAGTTTGAAAATGAATCCGGTTTCTTTTCGAAAGAAATTCATCATATAAGTGCATACCCTAGTACCAATTTTTCTGAAGCCATTTTCTCAGAGTATGCTGATGTTTTTGATGACAAGTTGGGTAAACTTTGAGTTGTGTATTCTATTAAGTTAAAACCAGAGGTCAGTCCAGTAGTCAAACCAACAAAAAAAGTTCCAATAGCTATGCAGGATAAAGTTAAAGTTCAGTTGGATAAAATGGTGCAGAAAGGTGTAATTTGTCCAGTTACAGAACCAACTGAATGAGTATCATCCATGGTAGCAGCCCACAAAAAAGGCTAAGATGAAAATAGAATATGTATTGACCCAAGAGATTTGAACAAAGCATTGAAGAGACTGCATCATCCAATGTGTGCAGTCAAAGAAGTCACAGCCCTAATACCGAATGCCACTGTTTTTTCTGTCTTGGATGTAAAAAGTTCATTTTGGCAAGTGATGCTTGATAGCAAATCCTCATTTCTAACCACTTTTGGTACCCCGTTTGGCAGATACAGATTCCTGAGGATGCCATTTGGAATAAATTCTGCAAGCAAAGTCTTCCAGCATGCAGTGGAGCAAATTTTTCAGGTTATAGTAGATGATTTTCTGGTTGGAGGCAATGGTTAAGCAGAGCATGACAGAAACTTTAACTCATTCACTCCAGTGGAACTCAGAAAATTTGCACTGTAACTTCCAATGGGTAGAGCCTAAGCCTTTTGACATACTCAAATTATGTCTTTATATTACAAACAAATGTTCATATCTGTGGAACCATAGGGTGTATGAAAGAAGTATAAATGGTAAACTCTTCAGCACAAACTATTTCTATTGTGGTAGTATTCTTTACAGTCTAGGTCTTAAAATTAATTTTATAAGTCACAGTAAACACAGTAATTATTATGTTTGCAATATTTTATAAATAATGTACAATATCTCAACAACAACTCAAGTTACACACATACTGTTAGCACCATTTTATTCATCTAGTTGAGAGCTTTCATATGATGCACGAGTTCTAGCTGTGTTACTTGGTTGTTGAGATATTTAAAAAATGTGAAAATCATATCTATATAAATTAATATCATAAAAGCAACAGTTAATATCTATCTACCTGCACTAGACAGAGGTCAAATATTAATGCAGTTGAGTTTGCCATTGTGTAAGCTTTAAGATGAAATCTTTTAAACCCTGTACATAGAATGGTTTTGGAATTATTGATGAAAATATGAACAAGGAATATTTGACGCCTAGAGGCATCAGTAGGAGTTAACTGCAGATGCACCTAGAAGCGTCACTCGGATGTAGAGTTCTAGACAGAGCACATGAAGTGAACTTAAAGCTCAACCCTCTAATGTGCAAATTCAGACTACCAGATGTTACATGTGTAGGTCATTTATTTACAAGCACTGGCTTAAGACCAGACCCATCTAAGCAAGCAACTATTCTTGAGATGTCAGCACCAGATAATGTTCAAGCTCAACAGCATTTCCTTGGCATGGTCAACTATTTAGGCAAGTTTATACCAGACTTCACTGAGCTGACAGCACCTTTAAGAGAGCTAACATGCAAAAATGTTGCATGGCCTTGGTTGGAACAGCACCAGAAGGCATTTGAAGACCTTAAGCAGAAAATTGCCACCCCACCTACATTAAGATGCTATGATGTTAATAAACCAGTCACTCTTTCCTGTGATGCTTCAGAATTTGGTCTTGGAGCAGTTATTCTTCAGGAAGGCAGACCAGTAGCCTCTGCATCTAGAACACTTATCCAAACTGAAATGCAGTATGCTTAAATTGAGAAAGAACTTTTGACAATAGTATCCGCATGTTCAAAGTTTCATGATTATATCTATGGTTGAGCTATTCAGATTGAAACTGATCACCGACCGCTAATTACTATTCTAAAGAAGCCTATGCATTCAGCTCCAGTGAAATTACAAAGAATGATGCTCAAATTACAAAAGTACACCTTCAAAATGGTCTATTCAAAAGGAAAATTCTTTATCTGGCTGATACCTTATTCAGATCATCCAGAAATACAAAGGAACAGCTTGACACAAAATTTTGATTTTGACGTAATGGCAGTATGTAATTTTTCTACCATGAGACTTGAGGAGCTGAGAGATCATACCATGACTGATTTAATTTTGCAAAAACTAAATCACTACATTAATGCTGGATGGCCGTCAAAGCAATCTGAAGTGCAAACCTATTTTCCTTACAGAGATGAGATGTTGATGGAAGATGACATTATTTTCAAAGGTCCTAAAATTGTTGTTCCTGCTTCCTTACAACATGAATATATCCAGATTTTGCATTGTGGTCATCCAGATTCTGAATCTACCAAAAGAAGGTTGAAAGAACTAGTATTTTGGCCTTCATTAGTGAAAGATTTTCATAAAGTACTTTCTTCTTGTTCAAACTGTGGTGGTGGTGCTGCGGTAGCATTGTCACCTCACAGTAAGACGTTGTCCTGTTCGATTCTCAGCTAAAGCGTCTTCTGTGTGGAGACATGCGTGAATGGGCATACCTTCATTGAAGGTTGTGCGTCAGGGCTGGCAACTCGGCACATAAAAAAATCTACTGCCAATCATTAGCGGACCGGAGTTCCGCTATGGCAACCCCTAACTGGGAAAAGTAGAAAGACACAACAACAACTTTCTTTTTGTTCAGTTTGCAATAGTACTAAACTGCTAAGTCAAGTTCCTGAACTACCTTGGTCAACAGTGGCCTCTGACATATTTGAGTGGAACAATCAGCATTACTTAGTATTGGTAGACTCTTATTCAAACTGGTTTGAGATTAATTTACTACCTAATCTAACATCCACCATTGTTATTACTAAGTTGAAACATAATTTCTCAGTCCATGGTAGTCCACACAAAGTTATTTCTGACAAATGGGCTAGCTGAACATGTGGTGCAGAGTGCAAAGCAATTATTTGAAAGGTCAAAGTGTGATAATACCGATGTCTCAGAGCTCATAGGAAGGTGATAATGATTATGATCAAGGTAACTAGACAGGTTGATACTCTCTAGTCTTCTATCCATCCAGACTTAAGAGTCATAGTTGATTCCCACAGAAAAACTCATCAACATGCACTGGCTTCCACAAAAGTAGATAGGGAAGCATACCTTTCTTCCATGTAACATATATACACACACAAACCTATTAACAATTGAGAAGCCACCAAACTGTATCTCTTTGAAATGTGGGAAGAAAATGAAGCAACTGTTGAAAATCCACACACATAAAGTGAGGAAATGCAAATGCCACACAGAAGGCATCCTGGCCAAGAACTGAAACAGAATACCATTTGGCATGAGATGATAACACTACTCTGTTACACTAAGTTAAAATGGGCTTGTACTTCTCAACAACAAAATAGCATAAATTGCTTTGTACATTTTTTAGTAGCGAATGACTGAAGCAGTACATTTTTTATTGTGCTAGGTCAGTTAGATGAAACAACTTATTTAAAATACTGATCAGGATGACGTAGAATAATAGGACAAGAAATACATGAGTGTGTGTGTGTGTGTGTGTGTGTGTGTGTATATATATATATATATACACACACACACACACACACACACACACACACACACACACACACACACACACACACACACACACACAAAAGGATCCTTGTAAGAGTGGGTTGATGTGATAACACAATGATAGAGTCAGTTACCCCTTGCTTCAGGTACATCTATGGCTTATAGAAAATTTAATCTTCCTGAAGGGCATGCATTTATGGAAACAATGTCCTATATTACTATGAAATCTTGCAGACTGGCTACTAAGAATTGATAAATTACCACTTGTAATTGGCTAAAAGCAACTCATTTTGGTTCCCAAAAATGAATTTATTTGTGCTGATGAAACAAGTTTGTGATTATGTCTTCAAATACTGATGCATTTGTATCATCTTTGAGGAAGAAATCAAAGTGCAGTTTTCAGCGACATATAACCTTGTCTGGTCACAAGTGGGCCACGATGCACATTGCAGCCTGAAGATTAGATAAAATGTAAGTGCTAGTAGTTTAGCTAATAGTTTAATAGTCTTTCCCTCTACTGACATCAAGCATTGCAGTACATCTAATATATCTGACTACCTGCTAGTCATGTAGGTGCTATAATTGGGTTAGCTATTAATAAAGGAAGCTGGACTGATTGCAACCTAATCATGATAATCTCTTATTGAGGAAGGATTTTTTTTAATTAAAAACATTTCCTCCTCCCACTGATCTCAAGCTAAAGGGACTTGACAATCAACTACAAATCTTCTTTCATTTGAAAACAAGTACTGGAAGGCTGGTCCTGATTTCCACATTAACAAAATTCAGGTTATTTGCTTTCATTTGCTTGTCCCATAGTCCGGAACAATGTTGGGGGAGCTTGGATTGACTTTTAACAGTAGTCCAGCTTGCTGTTTTATGCATGTATGAGCCCTTACTTGGAAATCTGGTGCACTGATTATTTCTGACAAACATTTGCAAGCCCCAAGTGCCATCAGTGGGCTCTAGTGTTGCAAAGCTAATGATATCACCTCTTGTTCTGAAGTTAAGCAAGCTGTTGCTTCCTGTCCCTCCATCCCTTGATTGGACCTTCAGACATGGAGGTCTCCATTTCCATCTTGGTCACAAATGATGCAAACAGATACCTCCACTTGAGTTCGTTGGACTGTTACAGGGTTAAATTATTGAAATGAGGCCTGTGCACTGAATTGAAAAAATATTGAGTAATTCAAGAAAACTTATTAATCAAACATGAGCCATAGCACCCTCATGTGCAATTGATGGGTGCACTCTTGAACTGTAAATTATGTCGACTATAGAGTTTAAGGGAGTATATGGTCATTCCAAAATACAAAGAAAGCAAAACTGTCTATTACATGTAATTGCTAGGAGTCTCTCCTGTGCTATGGAAGGAGTACATATCTGAAATCAGGGTACCATCTACACATCCTAGAAGAAGGTCTGGGCTAAAATGCTTTTGCTGCTAGAGTTATACTCCCGTACTGTGTTACAGAGCTGAATATTCAAATTGAGAATCACAGAAATATATCAATTAGACATGTCCTTGGATATCAGTTACTAAGTGTGTAGTGTTGAAATTAATATTCTATCTTCACTTGAATTTAATTCTAATGAATTCTGGTGCATCCCTAGGGAGAAATATGACAGAAATGGAATAGGACTGAATAATCCATGAGTTATATTGCAGGTGAAAATTACTAAGGTGCATTATTCTCATGAAGCTGTGCTATAACATTCATTTTTACTAATGGTTCTGAATCCATCTACAGTAGAAATTACTTTTTTTCTAGAAGGTTTATTTTTCTGATGTTTAAATAATTATGTAACAGCAGTGCATGTATTGATAAAAAAGTATGTTAAGGGTAAATAAGAAAGTGCAAACAGATTTGGTGACATACATAGTGAGCCAGCTACATGAAAATCTGATACTTCTTTGTAATTATTCCTAGAGCATTAAATTTATTGGAATTTAAATGTTTACGAAATTTATTTAGCTCTTGATGTTTCATTGTTCTCTTTTCTCTAAAGCAAAGTCATTTATAAACTAGGCTGCTTTAAAGGAAACAATATATTCTTCTAAAGAACATATTTTTATTCATTTTAAGCAGTATTATATTGTGACATTTTCAAAGCATATACAAGAAACAGAGAATATGTTATTTCTCTGTACAGGTTATCTGTTGTAAAGTTCACTTTATTTCTTTATAAAATTCATAAATCTCAAGGCTAGTAAACTTAGAAAATAAAAAAAAATGTGAAAAGTTTTATTTTTAAGTTCCATTCCTGTGAATCAGCGACTGTGAACTTCACAGACTGAGTACTGATTTATGCATTACAGAATTATGCCAAGATCATATGAGTAGCTAGATGTCATGCTGTGCAGAACACTTGATAGCTTGACAGTTCACTTAATCTTCATTTTCTGATTTATTGATGTATAAATATATTAGACCTACTTTTCTGCATGCTATACTTTGCTTTACAATAAAATGTGTGGTATTATTCTGCATAGAATGTCCTTCGCTTACCATTCCCCCCTACAAGTATTTATAATTATTAAGATGTTGGCTTTATACAGACTGTAGTGATAATAAGTATTTTAAGGTTATAATAGGATGTGCTTTAATATGTACTTCTTCCATTATACATCTAACATGAAGTGCAACTTTTGTTTGAGTAGCATAAGGAGGGTTAGCGAAGGAGCTATATTAATAGTGTTGATTAAACAGCATCTTTGACAATTAACAGTTTTGTATGTAGAGAGGAAAAGTTAAAATGATACTGGTGTTTACTATAATAATTAGAAGGAATGAAGAAAGGTGGAGATGAGAGATAAGTTAAATGTGGGAGTCAGGCAGATTCAATATGGCCAAGAAATATGTGGACAGAGCGAGAAACCGTGTCAGTAATTTTCATTTGTTAGGACTTGAGACAATAAGTAGTAGTTTAATAATACAATACTGTGTTGTCAGAATGAAACAAAAGATCTAATAGTGCAATTAGAAATTATATTTGTCATGTAGATAATAGGAGACTGAGTAATGACACACTGGACTAGGTATACCTATCAATAACAGGATAAAATAGATTGCATTTATGCACAAATGGTAGACCTAGATTGGTATATATGCAGAAAATGGTTATGGGAAAAGGAATATTTTTGTCATGAAAAAAAGCAGCTCAGGAGTGAGTGTGACTGGATGTTGCAAGGCCACATTAATCTAGTGGTAAATAAAAAGTATAGCTGGTCATAAAGTGAGGAAATAGTAATGCTGCAATAAAACTGAGCAAATGGAGATGTGAGTGACAGGATAGCAGTAGTTAATATCAATCATTTTCAAGTAAAGATGTCTTGAGGCACAAGATGTTTAAATCAGTATACTGCTTGAGAATTATTGCGAGTGGGTGTCTATAATGGATGAGGGGAGATTCATTTTATGGACAGCAAGTAGTAAATGATGGGGAATGCTAATAGTAAAGGTAATGCTCTAGTCTAGATCATATGAGTTTTATGATACAATTAGAGGGTTATTTGATAACTTCAAAGATGAAGCAGAGATGAATAATAGAAGCAATAAGGGGTTAGTATTGACAGTGTGTAGGACAATAAATAGTTTACTATCGACATTGTGTAGGACAATAATGGGGTTAGTACTGACAGTGTGTAGGACAATAATGGAGTTAGTATCAACAGTGTAAAGGACAATAAGGGGGTTAGTTAGTATCAGCAGTGTGTAGGACAATAATGAGGTCACTATCAACAGTGTGTAGGACAATAATGAGGATAGTATTGGCAGTGTGCAGGACAATAATGGGGTTAGTATTGACAGTGTGCAGGCCAATAATGGGGATTAGTATTGACAGTGTGTTGGACAATAATGGGGTTAGTATCGGCAGTGTGAGGGACAATAATGGGGTTAGTTAGTATTGGCAGTGTGGAGGACAATAATGGGGTTAGTACTGACAGTGTGTAGGACAATAATGGGGTTAGTTAGTATCAACGGTGTGTAGGACAATAATGGGGTTAGTATTGACAGTGTGTAGGACAATAATGGGGTTAGTTAGTATCGGCAGTGTGTAGGACAATAATGGAGTTAATATTGACAGTGTGTAGGACACTAATGGGGTTAGTTAATATCGGAAGTGTGTAGGACAGTAATGGGGTTAGTTAGTATCGGCAGTGTGTATGACAAAAATGGGGTTAGTATTGACAGTGTATAGGACAATAATGGGGTTAGTTAGTATCAGCAGTGTGTAGGACAATAATGGGGTTAGTATTGACCGTGTGTAGGACAATAATGGTGTTAGTTAGTATCGGCAGTGTGTAGGACAATAATGGGATTAGTATTGACAGTGCGTAGGACACTAATGGGGTTAGTATCGACAGTGTGTAGGACAATAATGGGGTTAGTATCGATGGTGTGTAGGACAATAATGGGGTTAGTACTGACAGTGTGTAGGACAATAATGGAGTTAATTAGTATCGGCAGTGTGTAGGACAATAATGGGGTTAGTATTGACAGCGTGTAGGACAATAATGGGGTTAGTTAGTATCGACGGTGTGTAGGACAATAATGGGGTTAGTACTGACAGTGTGTAGGACAATAATGGGGTTAGTTAGTATTGGCAGTGTGTAGGACAATAATGAGGTTAATACTGACAGTGTGTAGTGACAATAAAGGGGTTAGTTAGTATCGGCAGTGTGTAGGACAGTAATGGGGTTAACACTGACAGTGCGTAGGACACTAATGGGGTTAGTTAATATCAGCAGTGTGTAGGACAGTAATGGGGTTAGTTAGTATCAGCAGTGTGTATGACAAAAATGGGGTTAGTATTGACAGTGTGTAGGACAATAATGGGGTTAGTTAGTATTGGCAGTGTGTACGACAATAATGGGGTTAGTATTGACAGTGTGTAGGACAATAATGGGGTTAGTTAGTATCGGCAGTGTGTAGGACAATAATGGGGTTAGTATTGACAGTGTGTAGGACAATAATGGGGTTAGTTAGTATCGGCAGTGTGTAGGACAATAATGGGGTTAGTATTGACAGTGTGTAGGACAATAATGGGGTTAGTTAGTATCGGCAGTGTGTAGGACAATAATGGGGATAGTACTGACAGGGTGTAGGACAATAATGGGGTTAGTTAGTATCGACGGTGTGTAGGACAATAATGGGGTTACTATCGACAGTGTGTAGGACAATAATGGGGTTAGTTAGTATCGGCAGTGAGTAGGACAATAATAGGGTTAATATTGACAGTGTGTAGGGCACTAATGGGGATAATTAATATCAGAAGTGTGTAGGACAGTAATGGGGTTAGTTAGTATCGGCAGTGTGTATGACAAACATGGGGTTAGTATTGACAGTGAATAGGACAATAATGGGGTTAGTTAGTATTGACAGTGTGACAGACAGTAATGGAGTTAGTATCGACAGTGTGTAGGACAATAATGGGGTTAGTATTGACAGTGTGTAGGACAATAATGGGATTAGTATTGTCAGACTGTAGGACAATAATGGGGTTAGTATCAACAGTGTGTAGGACAATAATGGGGTTAGTATTGACAGTGTGTAGGACAATAATGGGGTTAGTATTGACAGTGTTTTGGAGAGTAATGGGTTTAGTATCGACAGTGTGTAGGACAATAATGGGGTTAGTAAGTATCGGCAGTGTGTAGGACAATAATGGGGTTAGTATTGACAGTGTTTTTGACAGTAATGGGGTTAGTATCAGCAGTGTGTAGGACAGTAATGGGGTTAGTTAGTATCGGCCATGTGTATGACAAAAATAAGTTTAGTACTGACAGTTCGTAGGACAATAATGGGGTTAGTTTGTATTGGCAGTGTGTACGACAATAATGGGGTTAGTATTGACAGTGTGTAGGACAATAATGGGGTTAGTTAGTATCGGCAGTGTGTATGAACAAAAATGTGGTTAGCATTGACAGTGTATAGGACAATAATGGAGTTAGTTAGTATCGTCAGTGTGTACGACAATAATGAGGTTACTATCAACAGTATGTAGGACAATAATGGGGTTAGTTAGTATCGGCAGTGTGTATGACAAAAATGGGGTTAGTATTGACAGTGTATAGGACAATAATGGGGTTAGTTAGTATTGACAGTGTGTAGGACAATAATGTGGTTAGTATCGACAGTGTGTAGGACAATAATGGAGTTAGTTAGTATCACCAGTGTGTAGGACAATAATGAGGTTAGTTAGTATCGGCAGTGTGTAGGGCAAAAATGGGGTTAGTATTGACAGTGCGTAGGACAATAATGGTGTTAGTATCGGTAGTGTGTAGGACAATAATGGGGTTAGTATTGGCAGAGTGTAGGACAATAATGGGGTTAGTATTGACAGTGATATGGACAGTAATAGGGTTAGTATCGACAGCGTGTAGGACAATAATGGGGTTATTATTGACAGTGTGTAGGACAATAATGGGGTTAGTTAGTATTGGCAGTGTGTAGGACAATAATGGGGTTAATATCGACAATTTGTAGGACAATAATGGAGTTAGTTAGTATTGGCAGTGTGAAGGACAATAATCGGGTTTGTATTGGCAGAGTGTAGGACAATAATGGGGTTAGTATTGGCAGCATGTAGGACAATCATGAGGTTAGCTACTATCGGCAGTGAGTAGGACAATAATGGGGTAAGTATTGACAGTGTGTAGGACAATAATGGAGTTAGTCTCGGCAGTGTGTAGGACAATAATTGGGTTAGTATTGGCTGCATGTAGGACAATAATTGGGTTAGTATTGGCAGTGTGTAGGACAATAATGGGGTTAGTATTGGCAGACTGTAGGACAGTAATGGGGTCAGTATCAACAGTGTGTTGGACAATAATTGGGTTAGTATTGACAGTGTGTAGGACAATAATGGGGTTAGTATTGACAGTGTCTTGGACAGTAATGGGGTTAGTATTGATAGTGTGTATGACAATAATGGGGTTAGTATCATCAGTGTGTAGGACAATAATGGGGTTAGTAAGTATCGGCAGTGTGTAGGACAATAATGGGGTTAGTATTGACAGTGTTTTTGACAGTTATGGGGTTAGTATCGACAGTGTGTAAGACAATAATGGGGTTAGTATCGGCAGTGTGTAGGACAGTAATGGGGTTAGTAAGTATCGGCAGTGTGTATGACAAAAATTGGGTTAGTATTGACAGTGTGTAGGACAGTAATGGGGTTAGTATCGACAGTGTGTAGGACAATAATGGAGATAGTATCGTCAGTGTGTTCGACAATAATGAGGTTAGTTAGTATCGGCAGTGTGTAGGACAATAATGGGGTTACTATCAACAGTATGTAGGACAATAATGGGGTTAGTTAGTATCGGCAGTGTGTATGAAAAAATTGGGGTTAGTATGGACAGTGTATAGGACAACAATGGGGTTAGTTAGTATTGACAGTGTGTAGGACAATAATGGGGTTAGTATCGACAGTGTGTAGGACAATAATGGGATTAGTATCGACAGTGTGTAGGACAATAATGGAGTTAGTATCATCAGTGTGTAGGACAATAATGAGGTTAGTTAGTATCGGCAGTGTGTAGGACAATAATGGGGTTAGTATCATCAGTGTGTAGGACAGTAATGGGGTTAGTTAGTATCGGTAGTGTGTAGGACAATAATGGGGTTAGTATTGGCAGAGTGTAGGACAATAATGGGGTTAGTATTGACAGTGATATGGACAGTAATGGCTTAGTATCGACAGCATGTAGGACAATAATGGGGTCAATATTGACAGTGTGTATGACAATAATGGGGTTAGTTAGTATCGGCAGTGTGTAGGACAATAATGGGGTCAGTATCGACAGTGTGTAGGGCAATAATGAGGTTAGTATTGGCAGTGTGTAGGACAATAATGGGGTTTGTATTGGCAGAGTGTAGGACAATAATGGGGTTAGTATTGACAACGTGTAGGACAATAATGGGGTTAGTTACTATCAGCAGTGAGTAGGACAATAATGGGGTTAGTATTGACAGTGTGTCGGACAGTAATGGGGTTAGTATCGACAGTGTGTAGGACAATAATGGAGTTAGTTAGTCTAGGCAGTGTGTAGAACAATAATTGGGTTAGTATTGGCAGTGTGTAGGACAATAATTGGGTTAGTATTGGCAGTGTGTAGGACAATAATGTGGTTAGTATTGGCAGACTGTAGGACAATAATGGGGTTAGTATCAACAGTGTGTAGGACAATAATGGGGTTAGTATTGACAATGATATGGACAGTAATGGGGTTAGTATCGAGAGCGTGTAGGACAATAATCGGGTTAGTATCGGCAGTGTGTAAGACAATAATGGGGTTAGTTAGTATCGGCAGTGTGTAGGACAATAATGGGGTTAATACTGACAGTGTGTAGAGCAATAAAGGGGTTATTTAGTATCAGCAGTGTGTAGGACAATAATGGGGGTTGTATCGACAGTGTGTAGGGCAATAATGGGGCTAATATCGACAGTGTGTCAGACAATAATGGAGTTAGTTAGTATCGGTAGTGTGTAGGACAGTAATGGGGTTAGAATCGACAGTGTGTAGGAGAATAATGAGGTTAGTTAGTATTGGCAGTGTGTAGGACAATAATGGGGTTTGTATTGGCAGAGTGTAGGACTATAATGGGGTTAGTATTGACAGCGTGTAGGACAATAATGGGGTTAGTTACTATCGGCAGTGAGTAGGACAATAATGGGGTTAGTATTGACAGTGTGTCGGACAGTAATGGGGTTAGTATCGACAGTGTGTAGGACAATAATGGAGTTAGTTAGTCTAGGCAGTGTGTAGGACAATAATTGGGTTAGTATTGGCAGTGTGTAGGACAATAATTGGGTTAGTATTGGCAGTGTGTAGGACAATAATGTGGTTAGTATTGACAGTGTGTGGGACAATAATTGGGTTAGTTTGTATCGGCTGTGTGTACGACAATAATGGGGTTAGTACTGACAGTGTGTAGGACAATAATGGGGTTAATATCGGCAGTGTGTAGGACAATAATGGGGTTAGTATTGACAGTGTGTACAATAATGGGGTTAGTTAGTATCTGCAGTGTGTAGGACAAGAATGGGATTAGTAAGTATCGGCAGTGTGTAGGACAATAATAGGGTTAGTATTGACAGTGTTTTTGACAGTAATGGGGTTAGTATCGACAGTGTGTAGGACAATAATGGGGTTAGTATCGGCAATGTGTAGGACAATAATGGAGTTAGTTAGTATCGGCAGTGTGCAGGACAGTAATTGGGTTAGTATTGACAGTGTGTCGGACAGTAGTGGGGTTAGTATTGACAGTGTGTAGGACAATAATGGAGTTAGTCTCGACAGTATGTAGGACAATAATTGGGCTAGTATTGGCAGTGTGTAGGACAATAATTGGGTTAGTATTGGCAGTGTGTAGGACAATAATGGGGTTAGTATTGGCAGACTGTAGGACAATAATGGGGTTAGTTTCAACAGTGTGTAGGACAATAATGGGGTTAGTATTGACAGTGTGTAGGACAATAATGGGGTTAGTTTGTATTGGCAGTGTGTAGGACAATAATGGGGTTAGTTTGTATTGACAGTGTGTAGGACAATAATGGGGTTAGTATCAACAGTGTGTAGGACAATAATGGGGTTAGTATCGACAGTGTGTAGGACAATAATGGAGTTTGTTAGTATCGTCAGTATGTACGACAGTAATGAGGTTACTATCAACAGTATGTAGGACAATAATGGGGTTAGTTAGTATCAGCAGTGTGTAAGTCAAAAATGGGGTAAGTATTGACAGTGCTTAGGACAATAATGGGGTTAGTTAGTATCAGAAGTGTGTAGGACAATAATGGGCTTAGTATTGACAATGATATAGACAGTAATGGGGTTAGTATCGACAGAGTGTAGGACAATAATCGGGTTAGTATCGGCAGTGTATAAGACAATAATGGGGTTAGTTAGTATCGGCAGTGTGTAGGACAATAATGGGGTTAATACTGATAGTTTGTAGAGCAAAAAAGAGGTTATTTAGTATCGGCAGTGTGTAGGACAATAATGGGGTTTGTATCGATAGTGTGTAGGACAATAATGGGGCTAATATCGACAGTGTGTAAGACAATAATGGAGTTAGTTAGTATCGGTAGTGTGTAGGACAATAATGGGGTTAGTATCGACAGTGTGTAGGACAATAATGGGGTTAGTTAGTATAGGCAGTGTGTAGGACAATAATGGGGTTTGTATTGGCAAAGTGTAGGACAATAATGGGGTTAGTGTTGACAGCATGTAGGACAATAATGGGGTTAGTTACTATCGGCAGTGAGTAGGACAATAATGGGGTTTGTATTGACAGTGTGTCGGACAGTAATGGGGTTAGTATCCGCAGAGTGTAGGACAATAATGGGGTTAGTTAGTATCGGCAGTGTGTTGGACAATAATACGGTTATTATCGACAGTGTGTAGGACAATAATGGGGTTAGTATTGACAGTCTTTTGGACAATAATGGGGTTCGTATCGACAGTGTGTAGGACTATAATGGGGTTAGTATCGGCAGTGTGTAGGACAATAATGGGGTTAGTATTGACAGTGTTTTTGACAGTAATGGGGCTAGTATCGACAGTGTGTAGGACAATAATGGGGTTAGTTAGTATCGGCAGTGTGCAGCACAATAACAGGGTTAGTATTGGCACAGTGTGGGACAATAATGGGGTTAGTTAGTATCGGCAGTGTGTAGGACAATAATGGGGTTAGTATCGACAGTGTGTAGGACAGTAATGGGGTTAGTATTGACAGTCTTTAGGACAGTAATGGGGTTAGTATCGACAGTGTGTAGGACAATAATGGGATTAGTATCGGCAGTGTGTAGGACAATATTGGGGTTAGTTAGTATCGGCAGTGTGTAGGAAAATAATGAGGTTAGTATTGACAGTGTGTACGACATTAATGAGGTTAGTTAGTATCGGCAGTGTGTAGGACAATAATGGGGTTAGTATTGACAGTGTTTTTGACAGTAATGGGTTAGTATCGACAGTGTGTAGGACAATAATGGTGTTAGTATTGACAGTGTGTAGGACAATAATGGAGTTAGTATCGGCAGTGTGTAGGACAATAATGGGGTTAGTTAGTATCGGCAGTGTGTAGGACAATAGGGTTAGTATTAACACTGTGTAGGGCAATAATGGTGTTAGTTAGTACCGGTAGTGTGTAGGACAATAAAAGGGTTAGTATCGGCAGTGTGTAGGACAATAATGGGGCTAGTATCGACAGTGTGCAGGACAATAATGGGGTTAGTATCGACAGTGTGTTGGACAATAATGGGGTTAGTTAGTATTGGCAGTGTGTAGGACAATAATGGGGTTAGTATTGACAGTGTGCAGGGCAATAATGGGGTTTGTATTGGCAGAATGTAGGACAATAATGGGGTTAGTATTGACAGCGTGTAAGACAATAATGTGGTTAGTTACTATCGGCAGTGAGTAGGACAATAATGGGATTTGCATTGACAGTGTGTCAGACAGTAATGGGGTTAGTATTGACAGTGTGTAGTACAATATTGGGGTTAGTTAGTCTTGGCAGTGTGTAGGACAATAATTGGGTTAGTATTGGCAGTGTGTAGGGCAATAATGGGGTTAGTATTGGCAGAGTGTAGGACAATAATCGGGTTAGTTTCGACAGTGTGTAGGACAATAATGGGGTCAGTTAGTATCGGCAGTGTTTAGGACAATAATGGGGTTAGTTTAGACAGTGTGTAGGACAATAATGGGATTAGTTAGTATCGGCAGTGTGTAGGACAATAATGGGGTTAGTACTGACAGCATGTAGGACAATAATGGGGTAGTATTGACAGTGTGTAGAACAATAATGGGGTTAGTATTGACAGTGTGTAGGACAATAATGGGGTTAGTTAGTATCGATGGTGTGTAGGACAATAATGGGGTTAGTATTGAAAGTGTGTAGGACAATAATGGGATTAGTATCGGCAGTGTGTAGGACAATAATGGGATTAGTTAGTATTGGCAGTGTGTAGGACAATAATGGGGTTATTATTGACAGTGTGTAGGACAATAATGGGGTTAGTACATATCATCAGTGTGTTGGACAATAATGGGGTTACTATCAACAGTATGTAGGACAATAATGGGTTTAGCTAGTATTGGCCTTGTGTAGGACAATAATGGGGTTGGTATGGACAGTGTGTAGGATAATAATGGGGTTAGTTTGTATCGGCGTGTGTAGGACAATAATGGGGTTAGTACTGACAATGTGTAGGGCAATAATGGGGTTAGTTAGTATCGGCAGTGTGTAGGACAATAATGGGGTTTGTATCGACAGTGTGTAGGAATATAATGGGTCTAGTATCGACAGTGTGTAGGACAATAATGAGGTTAGTATCGGCAGTGTGTAGGACCATAATGGGGTTAGTATCAGCAGTGTGTAGGACAATAATATGGTTAGTTAGTATTGGCAGTGTGTAAGACAATAATGATGTTAGTATTGGCAGAGTGTAGGACAATAATGGGGTTAGTATCGACAGCATGTAAGACAATAATGGTGTTAGTATTGGCAGTGTGTAGGACAATAATGGGGTTAGTATCAACATTGTGTAGGACAATAATGGGGTTAGTTAGTATCGACAGTGTGTAGGACAATAATGGGGTTAGTATTGACAGTGTGTAGGACAATAATGGGGTTAGTTAGTATCGGCAGTGTTGAATTCCCTGATATTTTATTTAATTTGTATATGTGCGTGTACTGAAACTGAATAATATGTCCTAATTAATATTAATGAGCCTACTGCATTAGCCTGATTTGTGTGTTTAAATTCTTCTTTGTGATGTTTATTGGCTAGTTTGTTTTCTATTAAGTATTTAAGAGGCAATTAATGTAATTAATTGCTTATCTGATGAAGTCCAAGTTGTTTGTGGACGAAAACGCGTAGTGCTGTATCAATTGCGTTAATGCTTGTGTTTTTTGCTGGTGGAGCTGTTTCGTGGAGGTGTTATTAAACAGAGTGATTTTAACAGTTCGGAGTATTCCCTTGTCTGCCTTCTGCACTTTTTTCAGTGTTTGGTTGATTTCGAGTGCAGTTTCACTTTTCTTCTTAGTGGTTTCGTTTGTGTGGATTTGGCTATGGAGGGAGCTTCTCCGGTGGATACTAAAGGACAGGAAGAGGTTGGCCAATCATGCAAACTGATTGGCCAGCTCACTGAGCTTATTGATTTACTCACTCCGCTATATCACTCTATTGTTGCGAGTAACAGGAATATGTGCCAAGAGAAAGGAAGTGGAACCGAAGGGTGTTTTGCACATTAACTAGAAAGTTAAAGAGACAACTTGCATGACGTTCACGATTCAGGGGATGTATTTGAACCGAATGGTGGTACATTTAACCCGGCTGCTACACCAGGGATTTTTGGAGAGCAATATTTTCGGAATGAGGCGGAAGAGGCTGATATTATTGACAATGTTAATAAAGTGAAGGTGCTTTTTCGCGCTCCAGCACCTCCAGGTACTGATTCATTTACTACGCATTGCAAAGATACTAGTGAATGGTTAAAAGCAAGTTTTTGCTTTCATCTTGATAAGGGTAATCACCCTGACATTCCTAATGGAGACTCTTATGTTGTTAAGTTGGACAAAATCTCTAAACTTATGCTGAAGTATAGAACATTGGTTATTGAAAATGCATATCTTTCAGAATGCATTAATAGGAATATTGTCCCAAAAGGGTTAAGGGTTTGGAAATACCCTAATAATGTTCAGGCTGGCTCAGAATTTCATTTAGAATTGTTGGAAGTATTTAACAAGGCAGGCATAGATATACTAAAACTTATTATTAAGGAAAATGATAGGAAACAGGACATATTAAAAGGGGAAATAGATGAACTGGATGTACATATTAAGGAGGATTTAATACATGGAATAAGGGAAGAAAAGGATAAATATTTTTAAATTAGGGATGATATAGATATGAAATGTAAAGATTTAATCAATAGGAAGATGAATAAACTGAAGAGGGATTTAGGTGAATATCAGAATAAAACTAGTTACCCTAAACCACCCTATATGAAATGGGATTTTTTTGGTAATAAAAACTCTAAACCAAATCTTGTTAGTAATAAAGATGAAAATACAGACAGATGGAATTATTATGATTATGATTATGAATTCCCACCACTTAATAGGGATGATAATTACGAAAATAATCAACAACATTTTAGGAATGGAAATTTTCAGAAGAGGGGGGGAGAAGGGGGAGAGGAAGGTTTTAGATTCCCACCACCTCACCCCTAAGATAGTGAATGATGAAATTTTGGTTTCTGGTGTTAGGAATAGTTACGAAGGTTTTTCTATTTATAATTTTAGTGACACAACCTTGACAAAGGAACATTTTAGGTTATTAAGCAAGGGTCTTACGTATATACCCTATACTAAGGGAGATTTAACTAGGACCTTATTAGATATAAAATTATTCTTACGAAAAATTAATTTAGAAATATTGTTTGGTAAAAATAAGACCATCAACCCTCTCTATGACTATAAGGCTCTTTCACGTAGATCCATTTATAATCCACCCCTGCATCCCCAGATCAAGAATTTGGAAATTATTCTAGAGAATGAAGTTAGAAAGGCACAACATGAAAAAATATTTAGATATAATCTTAGTCAAACTGAAAATGAGATTTTAAATGCATTAAAAACTAATGCGGTTGTTAGAATTATGAAACCTGATAAGGGTGGGGGGGGGTCGTCATTATGGAAAACATCATTTATGAGGGTAAAATGAATGAAATCCTTAGGGATGAAGTGAAATACACCTGTGTGTCTAAGAATGAAGCTAATGTAGCATCCTATAAGATAGATATGTTATTAAAAGACATGCTATATGAAAAATTAATAGATAGTAAAACCTATGAGTATTTGCACGTACCTAAACCCCGAATACCAATTATTTTTGGTATTCCTAAAATACATAAAAATATCGAAGACCCCCCCCTTAGACCTATTGTGTCAGCGGATGGGTCAAAGACACTACCTTTGGAAAAGTATATAGATGTGAAAAGTAAGCATATTTGTAAGCAAAATAAGGTTATATTAAAGGATTCATGGGATTTATTAAGGATTATTACCCCTGAATTGTTTTCTGAGGACCTTATGTTTGTCACTATAGATATAGTAGATCTCTTTTCTTGTATACCCTATGAGATGGGGTTACATATGTTTGAGGATATGATTTTTCATGATAACAAGTTACCCCAACATGAGAAAGTTGTTATTATGGGGCTTATGGATATTGTCCTCAAGCATAATTTCTTGATTTTTAATGGGGAATATTTCCAACAGATACAAGGAGTATCTATGGGAGCAGCGTGTGCCCCCACGTTTGCGAATATAGTTTTGGCACATTGGGAGGAAAATTATATTGTAAATTCTAAATTTAATAACTGCTGGACATTATACCGCCGTTTTTTGGATGACATTGTTATCTTTTGGACGGCGGGTTATGATAAATTCAATGAATTTTTTGAGTACATTAGTATGACTACCAACTTCCTTAAATTTACATATAAGACTTCAACTGATATGTTACAATATTTGGATGTTGAAATCTATAAACTGAATAACAATTTCGAAACTAGAATTTATAGAAAATCCACCTTCTGTAACTCCTTTCTTCACTTTAATAGTGCGCACCCCTCACATTGTAAAAAGAATATTGTAAAAGGACAGTTTGTGAGAGGTTGTCGCATGACTAGTTTGGAGTCAGACTTTATTAATGAATGTGCCCTTCTGGAGAATATGTTTATGGAAAGGGGGTACCCTAGTATGTTTATTGAAAGTATTAGGAAGGAAGTGGAGGAAGGTAGGAGTTCTAAATTCAGACCCATTAAGGGGGTCGTATTAGAACCCATATTTGATATACAGGATGGTAACAACAATATTCCCCCCAATGAATATCAACAGGCCTTATTATTGGAATACAATGTTTCTAATTTTAAGGTCAGAGAGATTTTTCAGAGAGAATGGGATAGGTTTGTGGCACTATCAGATATAGATGAAATATCCAAATTAAGACCAAAGGTAGTATATAAAAATTCATTTAATATGAAAAAAATCCTTGAGATGAATAGCAATATAGGAAATATTAACTACAGTGAAAATACATATCACATGGGAGGAAGGAAGAAAATGGGCACCTTTAAATGTGGAAGGTGCCACCAATGTGAATATATTATGAATGAAGGGGAGATCTGTATAGAAAGTAGAAATAGATGGATAAGTAGTAAGGGAAACTTTGGTTGTGACACAAAAGGATTAATTTACCTCGCAGTATGTCAAAAATGTAAATCATTTTATGTGGGTAAAACAGAGAGGGTTTTGAGGAGACGCATTTATGAACACCTTTATGAAATTTCTAAAGGTAAAGAAACAAATGCTTTATATAAGCATTCTAGGATCTGTGAAGGGTATAAATTCCTTTTCTTTGTTTTAGAGCAGGTTAAGAAGGATATAAGAGGTGGTCCTTGGGAAGAATTGTTAGAATACAAGGAATTATGCTGGCAGGTAACTTTGGAAGCAGCAAGAACACCTGGTTTAAATGAATATATATCACTTTTACCTTTGTTAAAATTAAGAGCTGCTAGAATGTGAAATAGTGCTGTGATGCATTTAGCCAGTAGATGGCACCACTACACTTGTATCCATTGATTTTTATGACAAGTATGAACTGATGTATATTTATAATGGGTATTTATATATATTTTTTTAAATATTTAGATATAGGTTAGAATTTAATTAGTTAGGGTTGAATATATTTAATTCTTAACATTTTAACATTATGATTTTATTTAAAATGTGGAAAGTGAATTCCCTGATATTTTATTTAATTTGTATATGTGCGTGTACTGAAACTGAATAATATGTCCTAATTAATATTAATGAGCCTACTGCATTAGCCTGATTTGTGTGTTTAAATTCTTCTTTGTGATGTTTATTGGCTAGTTTGTTTTCTATTAAGTATTTAAGAGGCAATTAATGTAATTAATTGCTTATCTGATAAAGTCCAAGTTGTTTGTGGACGAAAACGTGTAGTGCTGTATCAATTGCGTTAATGCTTGTGTTTTTTGCTGGTGGAGCTGTTTTGTGGAGGTGTTATTAAACAGAGTGATTTTAACAGTTCGGAGTATTCCCTCGTCTGCCTTCTGCACTTTTTTCAGTATCGGCAGTGTGTAGGACAGTAAAGGGGTTAGTTAGTATCGGCAGTGTGTATGACAAAATTGGGGTTAGTATTGACAGTGTGTAGGACAATAATGGGGTTAGTTGGTATTGGCAGTGTGTACGACAATAATGGGTTAGTATTGACAATGTGTAGGACAATAATGGGGTTAGTTAGTATCGGCAGTGTGTAGGACAATAATGGGGTTAGTACTGACAGTGTGTAGGACAATAATGGGGTTAGTTAGTATCTGCAGTGTGTAGGACAATAATGGGGTTAGTATTGACAGTGTGTAGGACAATAATGGGGTTAGTTAGTATCGGCAGTGTGTAGGACAATAATGGGGTTAGTACTGACAGTGTGTAGGACAATAATGGGGTTAGTTAGTATCGACGGTGTGTAGGACAATAATGGCTTTACTATCGACAGTGTGTAGGACAACAATGGGATTAGTTAGTATCGGCAGTGAGTAGGACAATAATGGGGTTAATATTGACAGTGTGTAGGACACTAATGGGGTTAGTTAATATCGGAAGTGTGTAGGACAGTAATGGGGTTAGTTAGTATCGGCAGTATGTATGACAAAAATGGGGTTAGTATTGACAGTGTATAGGACAATAATGGGGTTAGTATTGACAGTGTGTAGGACAATAATGGGATTAGTATTGGCAGACTGTAGGACAATAATGGGGTTAGTATCAACAGTGTGTAGGACAATAATGGGGTTAGCATTGACAGTGTGTAGGACAATAATGGGGTTAGTAAGTATCGGCAGTGTGTAGGACAATAATGGGGTTAGTATTGACAGTGTTTTTGACAGTAATGGGGTTAGTATCGAAAGTGTGTAGGACAATAATGGGGTTAGTATTGACAGTGTGTAGGACAATAATGGGATTAGTATTGGCAGACTGTAGGACAATAATGGGGTTAGTATCAACAGTGTGTAGGACAATAATGGGGTTAGTATTGACAGTGTGTAGGACAATAATGGGGTTAGTATTGACAGTGTTTTGGAGAGTAATGGGTTTAGTATCGACAGTGTGTAGGACAATAATGGGGTTAGTATTGACAGTGTGTAGGACAATAATGGGATTAGTATTGGCAGACTGTAGGACAATAATGGGGTTAGTATCAACAGTGTGTAGGACAATAATGCGGTTAGTATTGACAGTGTGTAGGACAATAATGGGGTTAGTATTGACAGTGTTTTGGAGAGTAATGGGTTTAGTATCGACAGTGTGTAGGACAATAATGGGGTTAGTATTGACAGTGTGTAGGACAATAATGGGATTAGTATTGGCAGACTGTAGGACAATAATAGGGTTAGTATCAACAGTGTGTAGGACAATAATGGGGTTAGTATTGACAGTGTGTAGGACAATAATGGGGTTAGTATTGACAGTGTTTTGGAGAGTAATGGGTTTAGTATTGACAGTGTGTAGGACAATAATGGGGTTAGTATCGTCAGTGTGTAGGACAATAATGGGGTTAGTAAGTATCGGCAGTGTGTAGGACAATAATGGGGTTAGTATTGACAGTGTTTTTGACAGTAATGGGGTTAGTATTGAAAGTGTGTAGGACAATAATGGGGTTAGTATCGGCAGTGTGTAGGACAGTAATGGGGTTAGTTAGTATCGGCCGTGTGTATGACAAAAATAAGTTTAGTATTGACAGTTCGTAGGACAATAATGGGGTTAGTTTGTATTGGCAGTGTGTACGACAATAATGGGGTTAGTATTGACAGTGTGTAGGACAATAATGGGGTTAATTAGTATCGGCAGTATGTATGACAGAAATGGGGTTAGCATTGACAGTGTATAGGACAATAATGGAGTTAGTTAGTATCGTCAGTGTGTACGACAATAATGAGGTTACTATCAACAGTATGTAGGACAATAATGGGGTTAGTTAGTATCGGCAGTGTGTATGACAAAAATGGGGTTAGTATTGACAGTGTATAGGACAATAATTGGGTTAGTTAGTATTGACAGTGTGTAGGACAATAATGGGGTTAGTATCGACAGTGAGTAGGACAATAATGGAGTTAGTTATTATCATCAGTGTGTAGGACAATAATGAGGTTAGTTAGTATCGGCAGTGTGTAGGGCAAAAATGGGGTTAGTATTGATAGTGCGTAGGACAATAATGGTGTTAGTATCGGTAGTGTGTAGGACAATAATGGGGTTAGTATTGGCAGAGTGTAGGACAATAATGGGGTTAGTATTGACAGTGATATGGACAGTAATAGGGTTAGTATCGACAGCGTGTAGGACAATAATGGGGTTAATATTGACAGTGTGTAGGACAATAATGGGGTTAGTTAGTATTGCAGTGTGTAGGACAATAATGGGGTAAATATCGACAATTTGTAGGACAATAATGGAGTTAGTTAGTACTGGCAGTGTGAAGGACAATAATGGGGTTTGTATTGGCAGAGTGTAGGACAATAATGGGGTTAGTATTGGCAGTGTGTCGGACAGTAATGGGGTTAGTATCGACAGTGTGTAGGACAATAATGGAGTTAGTCTCGGCAGTGTGTAGGACAATAATTGGGTTAGTATTGGCTGTGTGTAGGACAATAATTGGGTTAGTACTGGCAGCTTGTAGGACAATAATGAAGTTAGTAATGGCAGACTGTAGGACAGTAATGGGGTTAGTATCAACAGTGTGTAGGACAATAATTGGGTTAGTATTGACAGTGTGTAGGACAATAATGGGGTTAGTATTGACAGTGTTTTGGAGAGCAATGCGGTTAGTATCGATAGTGTGTAGGACAATAATGGGGTTAGTATCATCAGTGTGTAGGACAATAATGGGGTTAGTATTGACAGTGTGTCGGACAGTAATGGGGTTAGTATTGACAGTGTGTAGGACAATAATGGAGTTAGTCTCGGCAGTGTGTAGGACAATAATTGGGTTAGTATTGGCTGTGTGTAGGACAATAATTGGGTTAGTATTGGCAGCTTGTAGGACAATAATGAAGTTAGTATTGCCAGACTGTAGGATAGTAATGGGGTTAGTATCAACAGTGTGTAGGACAATAATTGGGCTAGTATTGACAGTGTGTAGGACAATAATGGGGTTAGTATTGACAGTGTTTTGGACAGCAATGGGGTTAGTATCGATAGTGTGTAGGACAATAATGGGGTTAGTATCATCAGTGTGTAGGACAATAATGGGGTTAGTAAATATCGGCAGTGTGTAGGACAATAATGGGGTTAGTATTGACAGTGTTTTTGACAGTTATGGGGTTAGTATTGACAGTGTGTAAGACAATAATGGGGTTAGTATCGGCAGTGTGTAGGACAGTAATGGGGTTAGTTAGTAGCGGCAGTGTGTATGACAAAAATTGGGTTAGTATTGACAGTGTGTAGGACAGTAATGGGGTTAGTATTGTCAGTGTGTAGGACAATAATGGAATTAGTATCGTCAGTGTTTTCGACAATAATGAGGTTACTATCAACAGTATGTAGGACAACAATGGGGTTAGTTAGTATCGGCAGTGTGTATGACAAAATTGGGGTTAGTATGGACAGTGTATAGGACAATAATGGGGTTAGTTAGTATTGACAGTGTGTAGGACAATAATGGGGTTAGTATCGACAGTGTATAGGACAATAATGAGATTAGTATCGACAGTGTGTAGGACAATAATGGAGTTAGTTAGTATCATCAGTGTGTAGGACAATAATGAGGTTAGTTAGTATCGGTAGTGTGTAGGACAATAATGGGGTTAGTATTGGCAGAGTGTAGGACAATAATGGGGTTAGTATTGACAGTGATATGGACAGTAATGGCTTAGTATCGACAGCGTGTAGGACAATAATGGGGTCAATATTGACAGTGTGTATGACAATAATGGGGTTAGTTAGTATCGGCAGTGTGTAGGACAATAATGGGGTTAGTATCATCAGTGTGTAGGACAGTAATGGGGTTAGTTAGTATCGGTAGTGTGTAGGACAATAATGGGGTTAGTATTGACAGAGTGTAGGACAATAATGGGGTTAGTATTGACAGTGATATGGACAGTAATGGCTTAGTATCGACAGCGTGTAGGACAATAATGGGGTCAATATCGACAGTGTGTATGACAATAATGGGGTTAGTTAGTATCGGCAGTGTGTAGGACAATAATGGGGTCAGTATCGACAGTGTGTAGGACAATAATGAGGTTAGTTAGTCTTGGCAGTGTGTAGGACAATAATGGGGTTTGTATTGGCAGAGTGTAGGACAATAATGGGGTTAGTATTGACAGCATGTAGGACAAAAATGGGCTTAGTTACTATTGGCAGTGAGTAGGACAATAATGGGGTTAGTATTGACAGTGTGTCGGACAGTAATGGGGTTAGTATCGACAGTGTGTAGGACAATAATGGAGTTAGTTAGTCTTGACAGTGTGTAGAACAATAATTGGGTTAGTATTGGCAGTGTGTAGGACAATAATTGGGTTAGTATTGGCAGTGTGTAGGACAATAATGTGGTTAGTAATGGCAGACTGTAGGACAATAATGGGATTAGTATCAACAGTTGTAGGACAATAATGGGGTTAGTATTGACAGTGTGTGGGACAATAATGGGGTTAGTTTGTATCGGCTGTGTGTACGACAATAATGGGGTTAGTACTGACAGTGTGTCGGACAGTAGTGGGGTTAGTATTGACAGTGTGTAGGACAATAATGGAGTTAGTTTCGGCAGTATGGACAATACTGGGGTTAGTTAGTATCTGCAGTGTGTAGGACAATAATGGGGTTAGTAAGTATCGGCAGTGTGTAGGACAATAATGGGGTTAGTATTGACAGTGTTTTTGACAGTAATGTGGTTAGTATCGACAGTGTGTAGGACAATAATGGGGTTAGTATCGGCAGTGTGTAGGACAATAATGGAGTTAGTTAGTATCGGCAGTGTGCAGGATAATAATGGGGTTAGTATTGACAGTGTGTCGGACAGTTGTGGGGTTAGTATCGACAGTGTGTAGTACAATAATGGAGTTAGTTTCGGCAGTATGTAGGGCAGTAATTGGGCTAGTATTGGCAGTGTGTAGGACAATAATTGGGTTAGTATTGGCAGTGTGTAGGACAATAATGGGGTTAGTATTGGCAGACTGTAGGACAATAATGGCGTTAGTATCAACAGTGTGTAGGACAATAATGGGGTTAGTATTGACAGTGTGTAGGACAATAATGGGGTTAGTTTGTTTTGGCAGTGTGTAGGACAATAATGGGGTTAGTTAGTATTGACAGTGTGTAGGACAATAATGGGGTTAGTATTGACAGTGTGTAGGACAATAATGGGGTTAGTATCGACAGTGTGTAGGACAATAATGGAGTTTGTTAGTATCGTCAGTGTGTATGACAGTAATGAGGTTACTATCAACAGTATGTAGGACAATAATGGGGTTAGTTAGTATTGGAAGTGTGTAGGACAATATTGGGGTTAGTGTTGACAATGATATGGACAGTAATGGGGTTAGTATTGACAGCGTGTAGGACAATAATCGGGTTAGTATCGACAGTGTGTAAGACAATAATGGGGTTAGTTAGTATCGGCAGTGTGTAGGACAATAATGGGGTTAATACTGACAGTGTGTAGAGCAATAAAGGGGTTATTTAGTATCAGCAGTGTGTAGGACAATAATGGGGTTTGTATCAACAGTGTGTAGGAAATAATGGGGCTAATATCGACAGTGTGTAAGACAATAATGGAGTTAGTTAGTATCGGTAGTGTGTAGGACACTAATGGGGTTAGTATCCACAGTGTGTAGGACAATAATGGGGTTAGTTAGTATTGGCAGTGTGTAGGACAATAATGGGGTTTGTATTGTCAAAGTGTATGACAATAATGGGGTTAGTATTGACAGCATGTAGGACAATAATGGGGTTAGTTACTATCGGCAGTGAGTAGGACAATAATGGGGTTAGTATTGGCAGTGTGTTGGACAGTAATGGGCTTAGTATCCACAGTGTGTAGCACAATAATGGAGTTAGTTAGTCATGGCAGTGTATAGGACAATAATGGGGTCAGTATCGACAGTGTGTAGGGCAATAATGAGGTTAGTTAGTATTGGCAGTGTGTAGAACAATAATGGGGTTTGTATTGGCAGAGTGTAGAACAATAATGGGGTTAGTATTGACAGCATGTAGGACAATAATGGGGTTAGTTACTATCGGCAGTGAGTAGGACAATAATGGGGTTAGTATTGACAGTGTGTCAGACAGTAATGGGGTTAGTATCGACAGTGTGTAGGACAATAATGGAGTTAGTTAGTCTAGTCAGTGTGTAGGACAATAATTGGGTTAGTATTGGCAGTGTGTAGGACAATAATTGTGTTAGTATTGCCAGTGTGTAGGACAATAATGTGGTTAGTATTGACAGTGTGTGGGACAATAATGGGGTTAGTTTGCATCGGCTGTGTGTACGACAGTAATGGGGTTTGTACTGACAGTGTGTAGGACAATAATGGGGTTAGTATCGGCAGTGTGTAGGACAATGATGGGGTTAGTATTGACAGTGTGTACGACAATAATAGGGTTAGTTAGTATCTGCAGTGTGTAGGACAATAATGGGATTAGTAAGTATCGTCAGTGTGTAGGACAATAATGGGGTTAGTATTGACAGTGTTTTTGACAGTAATGGGGTTAGTATCGACAGTGTGTAGGACAATAATGGGGTCAGTATCGGCAGTGTGTAGGACAATAATGGAGTTAGTTAGTATCGGCAGTGTGCAGGACAATAATGGGGTTAGTATTGACAGTGTGTCGGACAGTAGTGGGGTTAGTATCGACAGTGTGTAGGACAATAATGGAGTTAGTCTCGGCAGTATGTAGGACAATAATTGGGCTAGTATTGGCAGTGTGTAGGACAATAATTGCGTTAGTATTGGCAGTGTGTAGGACAATAATGGGGTTAGTATTGGCAGACTGTAGGACAATAATGGGGTTAGTATCAACAGTGTGTAGTACAATAATGGGGTTAGTATTGACAGTGTGTAGGACAATAATGGGGTTAGTTTGTATTGGCAGTGTGTAGGACAATAATGGGGTTAGTTTGTATTGACAGTGTGTAGGACAATAATGGGGTTAGTATCGACAGTGTGTAGGACAATAATGGGGTTAGTATTGACAGTGTGTAGGACAATAATGGAGTTTGTTAGTATTGTCAGTGTGTACGACAGTAATGAGGTTACTATCAACAGTATGTAGGACAATAATGGGGTTAGTTAGTATTGGAAGTGTGTAGGACAATATTGGGGTTAGTGTTGACAATGATATGGACAGTAATGGGGTTAGTATCGACAGCGTGTAGGACAATAATCGGGTTAGTATCGACAGTGTGTAAGACAATAATGGGGTTAGTTAGTATCGGCAGTGTGTAGGACAATAATGGGGTTAATACTGACAGTGTGTAGAGCAATAAAGGGGTTATTTAGTATCAGCAGTGTGTAGGACAATAATGGGGTTTGTATCAACAGTGTGTAGGAAATAATGGGGCTAATATCGACAGTGTGTAAGACAATAATGGAGTTAGTTAGTATCGGTAGTGTGTAGGACACTAATGGGGTTAGTATCCACAGTGTGTAGGACAATAATGGGGTTAGTTAGTATTGGCAGTGTGTAGGACAATAATGGGGTTTGTATTGTCAAAGTGTATGACAATAATGGGGTTAGTATTGACAGCATGTAGGACAATAATGGGGTTAGTTACTATCGGCAGTGAGTAGGACAATAATGGGGTTAGTATTGGCAGTGTGTTGGACAGTAATGGGCTTAGTATCCACAGTGTGTAGCACAATAATGGAGTTAGTTAGTCATGGCAGTGTATAGGACAATAATGGGGTCAGTATCGACAGTGTGTAGGGCAATAATGAGGTTAGTTAGTATTGGCAGTGTGTAGAACAATAATGGGGTTTGTATTGGCAGAGTGTAGAACAATAATGGGGTTAGTATTGACAGCATGTAGGACAATAATGGGGTTAGTTACTATCGGCAGTGAGTAGGACAATAATGGGGTTAGTATTGACAGTGTGTCAGACAGTAATGGGGTTAGTATCGACAGTGTGTAGGACAATAATGGAGTTAGTTAGTCTAGTCAGTGTGTAGGACAATAATTGGGTTAGTATTGGCAGTGTGTAGGACAATAATTGTGTTAGTATTGCCAGTGTGTAGGACAATAATGTGGTTAGTATTGACAGTGTGTGGGACAATAATGGGGTTAGTTTGTATCGGCTGTGTGTACGACAGTAATGGGGTTTGTACTGACAGTGTGTAGGACAATAATGGGGTTAGTATCGGCAGTGTGTAGGACAATGATGGGGTTAGTATTGACAGTGTGTACGACAATAATAGGGTTAGTTAGTATCTGCAGTGTGTAGGACAATAATGGGATTAGTAAGTATCGTCAGTGTGTAGGACAATAATGGGGTTAGTATTGACAGTGTTTTTGACAGTAATGGGGTTAGTATCGACAGTGTGTAGGACAATAATGGGGTCAGTATCGGCAGTGTGTAGGACAATAATGGAGTTAGTTAGTATCGGCAGTGTGCAGGACAATAATGGGGTTAGTATTGACGGTGTGTAGGACAGTAGTGGGGTTAGTATCGACAGTGTGTGGGACAATAATGGAGTTAGTCTCGGCAGTATGTGGGACAATAATTGGGCTAGTATTGGCAGTGTGTAGGACAATAATTGCGTTAGTATTGGCAGTGTGTAGGACAATAATGGGGTTAGTATTGGCAGACTGTAGGACAATAATGGGGTTAGTATCAACAGTGTGTAGTACAATAATGGGGTTAGTATTGACAGTGTGTAGGACAATAATGGGGTTAGTTTGTATTGGCAGTGTGTAGGACAATAATGGGGTTAGTTTGTATTGACAGTGTGTAGGACAATAATGGGGTTAGTATCGACAGTGTGTAGGACAATAATGGGGTTAGTATTGACAGTGTGTAGGACAATAATGGAGTTTGTTAGTATTGTCAGTGTGTACGACAGTAATGAGGTTACTATCAACAGTATGTAGGACAATAATGGGGTTAGTTAGTATCAGCAGTGTGTAGGTCAAAAATGGGGTTAGTATTGACAGTGCTTAGGACAATAATGGGGTTAGTTAATATCAGAAGTGTGTAGGACAATAATGGGCTTAGTATTGACAATGATATGGACAGTAACGGGGTTAGTATCGACAGCGTGTAGGACAATAATTGGGTTAGTATCGGCAGTGTATAAGACAATAATGGGGTTAGTTAGTATCGGCAGTGGTTAGGACAATAATGCGGTTAATACTGACAGTGTGTAGAGCAAAAAAGGGGTTATTTAGTATCGGCAGTGTGTAGGACAATAATGGGGTTTGTATCGACAGTGTGTAGGACAATAATGGGGCTAATATCGACAGTGTGTAAGACAATAATGGAGTTAGTTAGTATCGGTAGTGTGTAGGACAATAATGGGGTTAGTATCGACAGTGTGTAGGACAATAACGGGGTTAGTTAGTATTGGCAGTGTTTAGGACAATAATGGGGTTTGTATTGGCAAAGTGTAGGACAATAATGGGGTTAGTATTGACAGCATGTAGGACAATAATGGGGTTTGTTACTATCGGTAGTGAGTAGGACAATAATGGGGTTAGTATTGACAGTGTGTCGGACAGTAATGGGATTAGTATCCACAGTGTGTAGCACAATAATGGAGTTAGTTAGTCTCGGCAGTATGTAGGACAATAATGGGGTTAGTATTGCAGAGTGTAGGACAATAATGGGTTTAGTTAGTATCAGCAGTATGTAGGACAATAATGGGGTTAGTAACGACAGTGTGTAGGACGATAATAGGGTTATTATTGACAGTCTTTTGGACAGTAATGGGGTTAGTATCGACAGTGTGTAGGACAATAATGGGGTTAGTATCGACAGTGTGTAGGACAATAATGGGGTTAGTTAGTATCGGCAGTGTGTAGGACAATAATGGGGTTATTATCGACAGTGTGTAGGACAATAATGGGGTTAGTATTGACAGTCTTTTTGACAATAATAGGGTTAGTATCGACAGTGTGTAGGACTATAATGGGGTTAGTATCGGCAGTGTGTAGGACAATAATGGGATTAGTATTGACAGTGTTTTTGACAGTAATGGGGTTAGTATCGACAGTTTGTAGGACAATAATGGGGTTAGTTAGTATTGGCAGTGTGCAGGACAATAACAGGGTTAGTATTGGCACAGTGTAGGACAATAATGGGGTTAGTTAGTATCGGCAGTTTGTAGGACAATAATGAGGTTAGTATCGACAGTGTGTAGGACAATAATGGGGTTAGTATTGACAGTCTTTAGGACAGTAATGGGGTTAGTATTGACAGTGTGTAGGACAATAATGGGATTAGTATCAGCAGTGTGTAGGACAATATTGGGGTTAGTTAGTATCGGCAGTGTGTAGGAAAATAATGGGGTTAGTATCGACAGTGTGTAGGACAATAATGGGGTTAGTATCGACAGTGTGTAGGACAATAATGGAGTTTGTTAGTATCGTTAGCGTGTACGACAGTAATGAGGTTACTTTCAACAGTATGTAGGACAATAATGGGGTTAGTTAGTATCAGCAGTGTGTATGTCAAAAATGGGGTTAGTATTGACAGTGCTTAGGACAATAATGGGGTTAGTTAGTATCAGAAGTGCGTAGGACAATAATGGGGTTAGCGTTGACAATGATATGGACAGTAATGGGGTTAGTATCGACAGCGTGTAGGACAATAATCAGGTTAGTATCGACAGTGTGTAAGACAATAATGGAGTTAGTTAGTATCGGCAGTGTGCAGGATAATAATGGGGTTAGTATTGACAGTGTGTCGGACAGTTGTGGAGTTAGTATCCACAGTGTGTAGGACAATAATGGAGTTAGTTTCGGCAGTATGTAGGGCAGTAATTGGGCTAGTATTGGCAGTGTGTAGGACAATAATTGGGTTAGTATTGGCAGTGTGTAGGGCAATAATGGGGTTAGTATTGGCAGACTGTAGGACAATAATGGCGTTAGTATCAACAGTGTGTAGGACAATAATGGGGTTAGTATTGACAGTGTGTAGGACAATAATGGGGTTAGTTTGTTTTGGCAGTGTGTAGGACAATAATGGGGTTAGTTAGTATTGACAGTGTGTAGGACAATAATGGGGTTAGTATTGACAGTGTGTAGGACAATAATGGAGTTTGTTAGTATCGTCAGTGTGTATGACAGTAATGAGGTTACTATCAACAGTATGTAGGACAATAATGGGGTAAGTTAGTATCAGCAGTGTGTATGTCAAAAATGGGGTTAGTATTGACAGTGCTTAGGACAATAATGGGGTTAGTTAGTATTGGAAGTGTGTAGGACAATATTGGGGTTAGTGTTGACAATGATATGGACAGTAATGGGGTTAGTATCGACAGCGTGTAGGACAATAATCGGGTTAGTATCGACAGTGTGTAAGACAATAATGGGGTTAGTTAGTATCGGCAGTGTGTAGGACAATAATGGGGTTAATACTGACAGTGTGTAGAGCAATAAAGGGGTTATTTAGTATCAGCAGTGTGTAGGACAATAATGGGGTTTGTATCAATAGTGTGTAGGAAATAATGGGGCTAATATCGACAGTGTGTAAGACCATAATGGAGTTAGTTAGTATCGGTAGTGTGTAGGACAATAATGGGGTTTGTATTGTCAAAGTGTATGACAATAATGGGGTTAGTATTGACAGCATGTAGGACAATAATGGGGTTAGTTACTATCGGCAGTGAGTAGGACAATAATGGTGTTAGTATTGGCAGTGTGTTGGACAGTAATGGGCTTAGTATCCACAGTGTGTAGCACAATAATGGAGTTAGTTAGTCATGGCAGTGTATAGGACAATAATGGGGTCAGTATCGACAGTGTGTAGGACAATAATGAGGTTAGTTAGTATTGGCAGTGTGTAGGACAATAATGGGGTTTGTATTGTCAAAGTGTATGACAATAATGGGGTTAGTATTGACAGCATGTAGGACAATAATGGGGTTAGTTACTATCGGCAGTGAGTAGGACAATAATGGGGTTAGTATTGACAGTGTGTCAGACAGTAATGGGGTTAGTATCGACAGTGTGTAGGACAATAATGGAGTTAGTTAGTCTAGGCAGTGTGTAGGACAATAAGTGGGTTAGTATTGGCAGTGTGTAGGACAATAATTGTGTTAGTATTGCCAGTGTGTAGGACAATAATGTGGTTAGTATTGACAGTGTGTGGGAGAATAATGGGGTTAGTTTGTATCGGCTGTGTGTACGACAGTAATGGGGTTTGTACTGACAGTGTGTAGGACAATAATGGGGTTAGTATCGGCAGTGTGTAGGACAATGATGGGGTTAGTATTGACAGTGTGTACGACAATAATAGGGTTAGTTAGTATCTGCAGTGTGTAGGACAATAATGGGATTAGTACGTATCGGCAGTGTGTAGGACAATAATGGGGTTAGTATTGACAGTGTTTTTGACAGTAATGGGGTTAGTATCGACAGTGTGTAGGACAATAATGGGGTCAGTATCGGCAGTGTGTAGGACAATAATGGAGTTAGGTAGTGCCGGCAGTGTGCAGGACAATAATGGGGTTAGTATTGACAGTGTGTCGGACAGTAGTGGGGTTAGTATCGACAGTGTGTAGGACAATAATGGAGTTGGTCTCGGCAGTATGTAGGACAATAATTGGGCTAGTATTGGCAGTGTGTAGGACAATAATTGGATTAGTATTGGCAGTGTGTAGGACAATAATGGGGTTAGTATTGGCAGACTGTAGGACAATAATGGGGTTAGTATCAACAGTGTGTAGTACAATAATGGGGTTAGTATTGACAGTGTGTAGGACAATAATGGGGTTAGTTTGTATTGGCAGTGTGTAGGACAATAATGGGGTTAGTTTGTATTGACAGTGTGTAGGACAATAATGGGGTTAGTATCGACAGTGTGTAGGACAATAATGGGGTTAGTATTGACAGTGTGTAGGACAATAATGGAGTTTGTTAGTATTGTCAGTGTGTACGACAGTAATGAGGTTACTATCAACAGTATGTAGGACAATAATGGGGTTAGTTAGTATCAGCAGTGTGTAGGTCAAAAATGGGGTTAGTATTGACAGTGCTTAGGACAATAATGGGGTTAGTTAGTATCAGAAGTGTGTAGGACAATAATGGGCTTAGTATTGACAATGATATGGACAGTAACGGGGTTAGTATCGACAGCGTGTAGGACAATAATCGGGTTAGTATCGGCAGTGTATAAGACAATAATGGGGTTAGTTAGTATCGGCAGTGCTTAGGACAATAATGCGGTTAATACTGACAGTGTGTAGAGCAAAAAAGGGGTTATTTAGTATCGGCAGTGTGTAGGACAATAATGGGGTTTGTATCGACAGTGTGTAGGACAATAATGGGGCTAATATCGACAGTGTGTAAGACAATAATGGAGTTAGTTAGTATCGGTAGTGTGTAGGACAATAATGGGGTTAGTATCGACAGTGTGTAGGACAATAACGGGGTTAGTTAGTATTGGCAGTGTTTAGGACAATAATGGGGTTTGTATTGGCAAAGTGTAGGACAATAATGGGGTTAGTATTGACAGCATGTAGGACAATAATGGGGTTTGTTACTATCGGCAGTGAGTAGGACAATAATGGGGTTAGTATTGACAGTGTGTCGGACAGTAATGGGATTAGTATCCACAGTGTGTAGCACAATAATGGAGTTAGTTAGTCTCGGCAGTATGTAGGACATCAATGGGGTTAGTATTGGCAGAGTGTAGGACAATAATGGGTTTAGTTAGTATCAGCAGTGTGTAGGACAATAATGGGGTTAGTAACGACAGTGTGTAGGACGATAATGGGGTTATTATTGACAGTCTTTTGGACAGTAATGGGGTTATTATCGACAGTGTGTAGGACAATAATGGGGTTAGTATTGACAGTCTTTTGGACAATAATGGGGTTAGTATCGACAGTGTGTAGGACTATAATGGGGTTAGTATCGGCAGTGTGTAGGACAATAATGGGATTAGTATTGACAGTGTTTTTGACAGTAATGGGGTTAGTATCGACAGTGTGTAGGACAATAATGGGGTTAGTTAGTATTGGCAGTGTGCAGGACAATAACAGGGTTAGTATTGGCACAGTGTAGGACAATAATAGGGTTAGTTAGTATCGGCAGTGTGTAGGACAATAATGGGGTTAGTATCGACAGTGTGTAGGACAATAATGGGGTTAGTATTGACAGTCTTTAGGACAGTAATGGGGTTAGTATTGACAGTGTGTAGGACAATAATGGGATTAGTATCAGCCATCTGTAGGACAATATTGGGGTTAGTTAGTATCAGCAGTGTGTAGGAAAATAATGGGGTTAGTTTCGACAGTGTGTAGGACAATAATGGGGTTAGTATCGACAGTGTGTAGGACAATAATGGAGTTTGTTAGTATCGTCAGCGTGTACGACAGTAATGAGGTTACTTTCAACAGTATGTAGGACAATAATGGGGTTAGTTAGTATCAGCAGTGTGTATGTCAAAAATGGGGTTAGTATTGACAGTGCTTAGGACAATAATGGGGTTAGTGAGTATCGGAAGTGCGTAGGACAATAATGGGGTTAGCGTTGACAATGATATGGACAGTAATGGGGTTAGTATCGACAGAGTGTAGGACAATAATCAGGTTAGTATCGACAGTGTGTAAGACAATAATGGGGTTAGTTAGTATCGGCAGTGTGTAAGACAATAATGGGGTTAATACTGACAGTGTGTAGAGCAATAAAGGGGTTATTTAGTATCGGCAGTGTGTAGGACAATAATGGGGTTTGTATCGACAGTGTGTAGGAAATAATGGGGCTAATATCGACAGTGTGTAAGACAATAATGGAGTTAGTATCGGTAGTGTGTAGGACAATAATGGGGTTAGTATCGACAGTGTGTAGGACAATAATGGGGTTAGTTAGTATTGGCAGTGTGTAGGACAATAATGGGGTTTGTATTGTCAAAGTGTATGACAATAATAGGGTTAATATTGACAGCATGTAGGACAATGATGGGGTTAGTTACTATCGGCAGTGAGTAGGACAATAATGGGGTTAGTATTGGCAGTGTGTTGGACAGTAATGGGCTTAGTATCCACAGTGTGTAGCACAATAATGGAGTTAGTTAGTCACGGCAGTGTATAGGACAATAATGGGGTCAGTATCGACAGTGTGTAGGACAATAATGAGGTTAGTTAGTATTGGCAGTGTGTAGGACAATAATGGGGTTTGTATTGGCAGAGTGTAGAACAATAATGGGGTTAGTATTGACAGCGTGTAGGACAATAATGGGGTTAGTTACTATCGGCAGTGAGTAGGACAATAATGGGGTTAGTATCGACAGTGTGTAGGACAATAATGGATTTAGTTAGTCTAGGCAGTGTGTAGGACAATAATTGGGTTAGTATTGGCAGTGTGTAGGACAATAATTGGGTTAGTATTGGCAGTGTGTAGGACAATAATGTGGTTAGTATTGACAGTGTGTGGGACAATAATGGGGTTAGTTTGTATCGGCTGTGTGTACGACAATAATGGGGTTAGTACTGACAGTGTGTAGGACAATAATGGGGTTAGTATCGGCAGTGTGTAGGACAATGATGGGGTTAGTATTGACAGTGTGTACGACAATAATAGGGTTAGTTAGTATCTGCAGTGTGTAGGACAATAATGGGATTAGTAAGTATCGGCAGTGTGTAGGACAATAATGGGGTTAGTATTGACAGTGTTTTTGACAGTAATGGGGTTAGTATCGACAGTGTGTAGGACAATAATGGGGTTAGTATTGGCAGTGTGTAGGACAATAATGGAGTTAGTTAGTATCGGCAGTGTGCAGGACAATAATGGGGTTAGTATTGACAGTGTGTCGGACAGTTGTGGGGTTATTATCGACAGTGTGCAGGACAATAATGGAGTTAGTCTCGGCAGTATGTAGGACAATAATTGGGCTAGTACTGGCAGTGTGTAGGACAATAATTGGGTTAGTATTGGCAGTGTGTAGGACAATAATAGGGTTAGTATTGGCAGACTGTAGGACAATAATGGGGTTAGTATCAACAGTGTGTAGTACAATAATGGGGTTAGTATTGACAGTGTGTTGGACAATAATGGGGTTAGTTTGTATTGGCAGTGTGTAGGACAATAATGGGGTTAGTTTGTATTGACAGTGTGTAGGACAATAATGGGGTTAGTATCGACAGTGTGTAGGACAATAATGGGGTTAGTATTGACAGTGTGTAGGACAATAATGGAGTTTGTTAGTATCGTCAGTGTGTACGACAGTAATGAGGTTACTATCAACAGTATGTAGGACACTAATGGGGTTAGGTAATATCAGCAGTGTGTAGGTCAAAAATGGGGTTAGTATTGACAGTGCTTAGGACAATAATGGGGTTAGTTATTATCAGAAGTGTGTAGTACAATAATGGGCTTAGTATTGACAATGATATGGACAGTAACGGGGTTAGTATCGACAGCGTGTAGTACAATAATCGGGTTGGTATCGGCAGTGTATAAGACAATAATGGGGTTAGTTAGTATCGGCAGTGTGTAGGACAATAATGGGGTTAATACTGACAGTGTGTAGAGCAAAAAAGGGGTTATTTAGTATCGGCAGTGTGTAGGACAATAATGGGGTTTGTATCGACAGTGTGTAGGACAATAATGGGGCTAATATCGACAGTGTGTTATACAATAATGGAGTTAGTTAGTATCGGTAGTGTGTAGGACAATAATGGGGTTAGTATCGACAGTGTGTAGGACAATAATGGGGTTAGTTAGTATTGGCAGTGTGTAGGACAATAATGGGGTTTGTATTGGCAAAGTGTAGGACAATAATGGGGTTAGTATTGACAGCATGTAGGACAATAATGGGGTTTGTTACTATCGGCAGTGAGTAGGACAATAATGGGGTTAATATTGACAGTGTGTCGGACAGTAATGGGATTAGTATCCACAGTGTGTAGCACAATAATGGAGTTAGTTAGTCTCGGCAGTGTGTAGGACAATAATGGGGTTAGTATTGGCAGAGTGTAGGACAATAATGGGTTTAGTTAGTATCAGCAGTGTGTAGAACAATAATGGGGTTAGTAAGGACAGTGTGTAGGACGATAATGGGGTTATTATTGACAGTCTTTTGGACAGTAATGGGGTTAGTATCGACAGTGTGTAGGACAATAATAGGGTTAGTATCGACAGTGTGTAGGATAATAATGGGGTTAGTTTGTATCGGCAGTGTGTAGGACAATAATGGGGTTATTATCGACAGTGTGTAGGACAATAATGGGGTTAGTATTGACAGTCTTTTGGACAATAATGGGGTTAGTATCGACAGTGTGTAGGACTATAATGGGGTTAGTATCGGCAGTGTGTAGGACAATAATGGGATTAGTATTGACAGTGTTTTTGACAGTAATGGGGTTAGTATCGACAGTGTGTAGGACAATAATGGGGTTAGTTAGTATCGGCAGTGTGCAGGACAATAACAGGGTTAGTATTGGCACAGTGTAGGACAATAATGGGGTTAGTTTGTATCGGCAGTGTGTAGGACAATAATGGGGTTAGTATCGACAGTGTGTAGGACAATAATGGGGTTAGTATTGACAGTCTTTAGGACAGTAATGGTGTTAGTATCGACAGTGTGTAGGACAATAATGGGATTAGTATCGGCAGTGTGTAGGACAATATTGGGGTTAGTTAGTATCGGCAGTGTGTAGGAAAATAATGAGGTTAGTATTGACAGTGTGTACGACAATAATGGGATAGTTAGTATCGGCAGTGTGTAGGACAATAATGGGGTTAGTATTGACAGTGTTTTTGAAAGTAATGGGTTAGTATCGACAGTGTGTAGGGCAATAATGGGGTTAGTATCAGCAATGTGCAGGACAATAATGGGGTTAGTTTGTATCGGCAGTGCGTAGGACAATAATGGGGTTAGTATTGACAGTGTGTAGGACAATAATTGGGTTAGTATTGGCAGTGTGTAGGACAATGATGGGGTTAGTATTGGCAGACTGTAGGACAATAATGGGGTTAGTATCAACAGTGTGTAGGACAATGATGGGCTTGGTTAGTATCGGCAGTGTGTAGGACAATAATGGGTTAGTATTGCCAGAGTGTAGGACAGTAATGGGGTTAGTTAGTATCGGCAATGTGTAGGACAATAATGAGGTTAGTATCGACAGTGTGTAGGACAATAACGGGGTTAGTATTGACAGCCTTTTGGACAGTAATGGGGTTAGTATCGACAGTGTGTAGGACAATAATGGGGATAGTTAGTATCGGCAGTGTATAGGACAATAATGGGGTTAGTATTGACAGTGTGTACGACAATAATGGGGTTAGTTAGTATCGGCAGTGTGTAGGACAATAATGGGGTTAGTACTGACAGTGTTTAGGACAATAATGGGGTTAGTATCGGCAGTGTGTAGGACAATAATGGGATTAGTAAGTATCGGCAGTGTGTAGGACAATAATGGGGTTAGTATTGACAGTGTTTTTGACAGTAATGGGGTTAGTATCGACAGTGTGTACGACAATAATTGGGCTAGTACTGGCAGTGTGTAGGACAATAATTGCGTTAGTATTGGCAGTGTGTAGGACAATAATGGGGTTAGTACTGGCAGACTGTAGGACAATAATGGGGTTAGTATCAACAGTGTGTAGTACAATAATGGGGTTAGTATTGACAGTGTGTTGGACAATAATGGGGTTAGTTTGTATTGGCAGTGTGTAGGACAATAATGGGGTTAGTTTGTATTGACAGTGTGTAGGACAATAATGGGGTTAGTATCGACAGTGTGTAGGACAATAATGGGGTTAGTACTGACAGTGTGTAGGATAATAATGGAGTTTGTTAGCATCGTCAGTGTGTACGACAGTAATGAGGTTACTATCAACAGTATGTAGGACAATAATGGGGTTAGTTAATATCAGCAGTGTGTAGGTCAAAAATGGGGTTAGTATTGACAGTGCTTAGGACAATAATGGGGTTTGTTATTATCAGAAGTGTGTAGTACAATAATGGGCTTAGTATTGACAATGATATGGACAGTAACGGGGTTAGTATCGACAGCGTGTAGGACAATAATCGGGTTAGTATCGGCAGTGTATAAGACAATAATGGGGTTAGTTAGTATCGGCAGTGTGTAGGACAATAATGGGGTTAATACTGACAGTGTGTAGAGCAAAAAAGGGGTTATTTAGTATCGGCAGTGTGTAGGACAATAATGGGGTTTGTATCGACAGTGTGTAGGACAATAATGGGGCTAATATCGACAGTGTGTAAGACAATAATGGAGTTAGTTAGTATCGGTAGTGTGTACGACAATAATGGGGTTAGTATCGACAGTGTGTAGGACAATAATGGGGATAGTTAGTATTGACAGTGTGTAGGACAATAATGGGGTTTGTATTGGCAAAGTGTAGGACAATAATGGGGTTAGTATTGACAGCATGTAGGACAATAATGGGGTTTGTTACTATCGGCAGTGAGTAGGACAATAATGGGGTTAATATTGACAGTGTGTTGGACAGTAATGGGATTAGTATCCACAGTGTGTAGCACAATAATGGAGTTAGTTAGTCTCGGCAGTGTGTAGGACAATAATGGGGTTAGTATTGGCAGAGTGTAGGACAATAATGGGTTTAGTTAGTATCAGCAGTGTGTAGAACAATAATGGGGTTAGTAACGACAGTCTGTAGGACGATAATGGGGTTATTATTGACAGTCTTTTGGACAGTAATGGGGTTAGTATCGACAGTGTGTAGGACAATAATGGGGTTAGTATCGACAGTGTGTAGGACAATAATGGGGTTAGTTTGTATCGGCAGTGTGTAGGACAATAATGGGGTTATTATCGACAGTGTGTAGGACAATAATGGGGTTAGTATTGACAGTCTTTTGGACAATAATGGGGTTAGTATCGACAGTGTGTAGGACTATAATGGGGTTAGTATCGGCAGTGTGTAGGACAATAATGGGATTAGTATCGGCAGTGTGTAGGACAATAATGGGGTTAGTTTCGACAGTGTGTTGGCCAATAATGGGATTAGTTTGTATCGGCAGTGTGTAGGACAATAATGGGGTTAGTACTGACAGCATGTAGGACAATAATGGGGTAGTTAGTATCGACAGTGTGTAGGGCAATAATGGGGTTAGTATCAGCAATGTGCAGGACAATAATGGGGTTAGTATCGGCAGTGTGGGACAATAATGGGGTTAGTATTGACAGTGTGTAGAACAATAATTGGGTTAGTATTGGCAGTGTGTAGGACAATGATGGGGTTAGTATTGGCAGACTGTAGGACAATAATGGGGTTAGTATCAACAGTGTGTAGGAGAATGATGGGCTTGGTTAGTATCGGCAGTGTGTAGGACAATAATGGGGTTAGTATTGCCAGTGTGTAGGACAATAATGCGGTTACTATCGACAGTGTGTAGGACAATAATGGGGTTAGTATCGACAGTGTGTAGGACAATAATGGGGATAGTTAGTATCAGCAGTGTATAGGACAATAATGGGGTTAGTATCGGCAGTGTGTAGGACAATAATGGGGTTAGTACTGACAGTGTTTAGGACAATAATGGTGTTAGTATCGGCAGTGTGTAGGACAATAATGGGGTTAGTTAGTATCGGCAGTGTGTAGGACAATAATAGGGTTAGTATTGACACTGTGTAGGGCAATAATGGTGTTAGTTAGTAGTGGTAGTGTGTAGGACAATAATGGGGCTAGTATCGACAGTGTGCAGGACAATAATGGGGTTAGTATCGACATTGTGTTGGACAATAATGGGGTTAGTTAGTATTGGCAGTGTGTAGGACAATAATGGGGTTAGTATTGACAGTGTGCAGGGCAATAATGGGGTTTGTATTGGCAGAATGTAGGACAATAATGGGGTTAGTATTGACAGCGTGTAAGACAATAATGGGGTTAGTTACTATCGGCAGTGACAATGTGTAGGACAATAATGGGGTAGTATTGACAGTGTGTAGGACAATATTGGGGTTATTATTGACAGTGTGTTGGTCAATAATGGGGTTAGTATTGGCAGTGTGTAGGACAATAATGGGGTTAGTTAGTATCGATGGTGTGTAGGACAATAATGGGGTTAGTATTGACAGTGTGTAGGACAATAATGGGGTTAATATCGGCAGTGTCTAGGACAATAATGGGATTAGTTAGTATCGGCAGTGTGTAGGACAGTAATGGGGTTATTACTGACAGTGTGTAGGACAATAATGGGGTTAGTACATATCATCAGTGTGTTGGACAATAATGGGGTTACTATCAACAGTATGTAGGACAATAATGGGGTTAGTTAGTATCGACAGTGTGTAGGACAATAATGAGGTTAGTATCGGCAGTGTGTAGGACAATAATGGGGTTAGTACCAGCAGTGTGTAGGACAATAATGGGGTTAGTTAGTATTGGCAGTGTGTAAGACAATAATGAGGTTAGTATTGGCAGAGTGTAGGACAATAATGGGGTTAGTATCGACAGCGTGTAAGACAATAATGGGGTTAGTTAGTATTGGCAGTGTGTTGGACAATAATGGGGTTAGTATCAACATTGTGTAGGACAATAATGGGGTTAGTTAGTATCGACAGTGTGTAGGACAATAATGGGGTTAGTATTGACAGTGTGTAGGACAATAATGGGGTTAGTTAGTATCAACAGTGTGTAGGACAATAATGCGGTTAGTATTGACAGAGTGTAGGACAATAATGGGGTTAGTATCAACAGTGTGTAGGACAATAATGTGGTTAGTATTGGCAGTGTGTAGGACAATAATCGAGTTAGTTAGTATCAACAGTGTGTTTGACAATAATGGGGTTAGTATCAACAGTGTGTAGGACAATAATGCGGTTAGTATTGACAGAGTGTAGGACAATAATGGGGTAGGTATCGACAGTGTGTAGGACAATAATGGGGTTAGTATCGACAGTGTGTAGGATAATCATGCGGTTAGTATTGACAGAGTGTAGGACAATAATGGGGTAGGTATCGACAGTGTGTAGGACAATAATGGGGTTAGTATCAACAGTGTGTAGGACAATAATGGGATTAGTTAGTTTTGGCAGTGTGTCAGACAGTAATGGGGTTAGTATGGATAGTGTGTAGGACAATAATGGGGTTAGTTAGTATTGGCAGTGTGTAGGACAATAATGGAGTTAGTATTGGCAGTGTGTAGGACAATAATGGTTTTACTATTGGCAGTGTGTAGGATAATAATGGGGTTAGTATCGACAGTGTGTAGGACAATAATGGGGTAAGTATCGACAGTGTTTAGGGCAATAATGGGGTTAGAATCGACAGTGTGTAGGACAATAATGGGGTAAGTATCGACAGTGTGTAGGACAATAATGGAGTTAGTATTGGCAGTGTGTAGGACAATAATGGGGTTAGTTAATATCGGCCGTGTATTGGACAATAATGGAGTTAGCATTGGCAGTGTGTAGGACAATAATGGGGTTAGTTAGTATCGGCAGTGTGTTGGACAATAATGGGGTTAGTATTTTTATGTATAGGACAATAATGGGGCTAGTACTGACAGTGTGTAGGACAATAATGGGGTTAGTTATTATCGACAGTGTGTTGGACAATAATGGGGTTAGTACTGGCAGTGTGTAGGACAATAATAGGGTTAGTTGGTATCGGCAGTGTGTTGGCAATAATGGGGTTAGTATTGGCAGTGTATAGGACAATAATGGGGTTAGTATTGGCAGTGTGTAGGACAATAATGGGCTGAGTATTGACAATGTGTCAGACAATAAGAGGGTTAGTATTGGCAGTGTGTAGGACAATAATGGTGTTTTTATCAACAGTGTGTAGGACAATAGTGGGGTTAGTATTGGACAACAATGGGGTGAGTGGGAAGACACGGTGGTGCAGCAGTTAGCATTGCCGTCTCACAGCAAAACGTTCTCATGTTCGATTCTCAGCTGGGGCGCCTTCTGTGCAGAGTCTGCATATCCTCCCTGTGGTCGCGTGGGTCTCTTCTGGGTGATCCGGTTTCCTCCCACATCCCAAAGACATGCAGTAGGCAGATTGGACACTCTAAATTGGCCCTAGTTGTGAGTGTGTCCATGTGTGTGCCTTCTGTGGAAGATTGGGCACCGGGTTAGTAACTCGACACCGTAAAACTCCACTTTCAATCATGAGCAGACAGATGATCTGCTGTGCTACCCCTAACCGGGAAAAGCCAAAAGAAGAAGAAGAAGGACAATAATGGGGTGAGTATCGACAGTATGTTGGACAATAATGGGGTTAGTATTGGCAGTGTGTAGGACAATATAGCAATAACCCACGCCTGGGTGTGGGTAATGCTGGATTTACCCACGGTTGGCGTGGTTTGGTCCCGAGGCCCGGACCAAAGACAACCGTGGGTAAATCCAGCATTACCACCCAGGCGTGGAGTTATTATATAATGACATTATTTAAGAAAAGAAATAATTACTTTTCTTAAATAATGGCATTGTATATCGCCTCTTTGCTGCCCTTCCGCAGCTGTCTGGTGTTCCACGGCAGTTCTGATGTACTGCGCATGCCTCGCAGTACATCAGAGTTGGGCAAAAGCAACGGAGAACGCAAGATCTCCGTTGCTTTACTATCTCGCTATGTTAAATGGGTTTAACATGGCGAGACAGCTTTAAAATAAGCAACGGAGATCTCTGTTGCTTATTTTAAACTGTCTCGCTATGTTAAACTCATTTAACATAGCGAGACAGGTTTAAAGCAACGGAGATCGAAAGATCTCCGTTGCTTATATGTCGCTATGTTAAAGGAGTTTAACATAGCGAGACAGCTTTAAAAAGCAACGGAGATCTCCGTTGCTTTTTAAATCTGTGTCGCTATGTTAAACTCTTTTAACATAGCGAGAATGTTTATACTAACGGAAAAGTCCGGGCGACGGACCTTTTCCGTTAGTATATTGAGGGATTTACAACGGGCACGCTGGTTGGGCTGGCCAATCAGCGTGCACGTTTTAGAGTAGGCATTGTATAATAATGGGGTTAGCATCAACAGTGTGTAGGAGGAGGTAACTGCTGTCTTTAAGAACAGAGTAGTTAATACTTGAAATATATTAACTGGAAGAAAGAGTAAACTTATTGGGAATATCAGGGTATTAATTAGGGCATTTGTAATTTTGTTGTGTTAATGGAATTTGTGAGGTAGTCGCATGATGCAGAGGAAAGTTTTAAAGGTAAGGCTATTAATTCAGAGATTATGAGTGAATGTTCATGATAAATTATTTCATTGTGAAGAACGTGATTAACAACTTCAATTCTCAAATATGTAAATAGAAATTAGGATGGTAAAACTAGGAAGAAGCAGGGCTGTTAGTTATCGAGACTGTGGTGGTAGGAGGTTAGTGGTCAGGAGTGGAGAAAATAATTTTTCTTAAGAAGAAGGTAGAGAAATAAGTAAATGAATGTGATAAAGGTAATATAATAACTACAATATTTCCATTGGTAGTAAATATTATGTTGAACAGAGAAGAATGAAAGCAAAGGAAAATATTAGATTTTTGGGAAACGAGCATAAAGTAAGTATTAAGTATTGTAGTCAAAAGTTTATGTTACATCTGCTTTGTAGGATATTTGGTAATAAAAGTTGTTAGCTGGAAGGAGGGTGAAAATGACAGCTTAATGATTATAGGCTGTCATAATTAAAGACTGAAAGTGGACACACTGTTTTACTATATTCTAAGCTGAGGGTATTGTGGTAAAATTTTAAACACTATTTTCTTTTAAGGGAATATTTGATGACAGTAGCTTATATAGTTTAATTGCAGTGTTGCATGGGTCAAGGACCCAAATCAAAAGAGGACAATGAATGTTGAACTAAGTTATGCAAAACAGAAGAGATGGTTAGCACATGAGCCTAAGAATGACTTTGGTAAGCGAAGTCACATCCATAAATAGCAGTTGTTTGATTGTGTTGTTTCACCGGGGTCCTTTTCCAGCTAAACCCAAATTTCAAGCTTGATTTAGTGGGCATCCTTGAAAATGACATAGTTATATTATATTCCCTAGATATGTGATGTCTTAGTTTGTTATAATATGTAAGAGGGTATTGGATCTTGGCCCCACAGGATACAGGTGCATGCTTTCAAGCCCACTCACACAGTCTGGATGAATAATCGGAGTTTACTAGGAAATGGAATCAGTGACCCATGATCTATTATAAATATGTGTTTCAGTAAAAGTGGGAAGAGAAATGATTCGAAGGATTGATTTTACAGGCATAGAAAAGAATACTTTTAAACATGGGAAGTAGAGAAACCGAGGAAAGTAATGAAGATGAATGTGAGTTTACAGGGAATGATTTGACCAGGCGTGAGTTAAACAGAATGAGAGAAGTAGCAGTGAGGGCTGTTATTGTATTTTTGACTATATGACAGTGGCAGTGGTACAACAGGTACCACAATCACCTTTGATACTGGAAAACCAAAAGGATGTGGGTACTATTCCCAGTTCAGACAATTGGATTACTGACACAGCAGAGCAGCATTACAGGGTGCCACTGTCCTGAATGTGTCATCTTGTGGAAGAGATATTAAATCAAGATCCCATCTGCTTGAGATGTTGGTAGCTCAGGTGGATGTAAGAGGTCCCATGCCACCTTTTGAAAAGAGTAGGTGAAGTTTCCTGACACCTTCGAAAAATGTCTTCTAGTAGTATAAATAACACTTTAGGACTCCACTGAAAAGAGGCCATTAGCTTAGTGGGCCTAACCCAGTAATCAAAGGATCAATAAAATAAATAAATAATGAAAAATATAACAAAGAAGGACAGCAAAATCTCATTGTAGATGGAAATGTATGACAAACTGACCGAAGATGGTTGGGTCATTCACACGCTGCAAATATGAAAGGAGTCCATGTTGCATTATCATATATATTGGACAATGCTGACATGGGAACTGTATGACTGTATAAAACAGAACATAGATTGTGGAACTGTAACAACATATAATGCACTTTTTGTTACTCATATGGATGGATGCCTAACTAGTCCATACAGCTGACAACTGCTTAGAATAAAAAAGTAAGATTTTATAATAAATGCGGAGGTACTTGTTATAATTAGGAAGGGTTATATAATTACAGACTGATAGGTGTGTGATAAGTACTTGATATAATCTAGCTTGTATGCAAAACATAAGCTATAAATACAATGAAGAGTGAACTCTGACATTATTAGATAAAAATGCAAATAAAAATGTCATATGAGCCATCAGGTGTTTTCTTGGAATAAATCCACCGATAGTTCCAGGATGCAAAAAAACACCAGTAACCAAAAAACATGCATCCAGTGACTATCAGGACCCCACTTTTTAATGAAAAAAACAAAGCACAATTCAGTAGTTAAGCGCTTTCGTCAAGGAACAATGACTTCATCAAGACTAAGAACAACAATCAGATTCATCATTAAATATCATGGTATTACATTTGACTGGCTGAAAAGTCAGTAATGAATACATTTTTAAAGAAACACTAGATAATGTATAAAAAACAAATCTTGTTGAAAAACATATTAAAAGGTATACTGACATAATAGATAAAATGTGTTTATACTAAGTAAATATTATTAAAAATTCACATTAAATATATATAAATGAAATTTTATTAGACCAATAATGAGATATATAATCAACCAGCATCAAAAGGTTATAAATATTTATTTTGTAATTTTTTAGACCTTTAATAATGGTTTTATAGAAATAACAAGACACAATATTGAAACCCCCACTATTTAATTATTGTTCTATCCTTCAGGGCTGGAATGATAGATATAGTATCATTCAGGCCAGGGGGGGAATTGGCAGCAAGCCTAAGATGCCACAAAAGTTCCTTCTTACAAAGCTGATTTTTCCAATTCCCACCCCTAGGCTCTATGTGTACACTGTCCAGGATGCCGAATTTAAAACCATGAAAGTTCTCACAATCCAAGGAGTGCCTAAATAATGTGGTATATCTTTTTTGTTTTTTAATTCATACATGTGCTCGTAAATTCTTTGTTTTAAAGATCTTTCAGTCTTCCTGACATAAAATCCTGGACAGGTATCACATAATGCCAAATAAACTATTCTCTGAGTGTTGCAGTTGCCATGTCTAAAATTAATGCAGGTTCTCATTTTATCACTCAACACCACACTAGATTCCCTAAAAATGTACGCACACTGTGGACAACAACCACAACTCCTAGTACCATTTCCAATATTATGGTCTCTTTATGTAATAGGCGTTTCTACTAGTTCTTTTAAATTCATCCCTACTTTAATGCTAAAGAAAGGTTGGTCTCCCACAGCATGGTATATATCCCAGTTCATCCTAAAGATACTCCAATTCCTTTGTAAAATGTTTTTAATATCTTTAGATAGAACACTATGTTGAACTATACAAGCTTATGTATAATTAACAGGTATAGAGGGAGAAACTTTTTTACCCAAATGAGCCTGTAATAAAGCTCCTGCTCCTAAAAGTGGTTTGTATTTCTTACCCCACTCATGATAAACCCCGTCCAGTATAGACTCGACCATATCTCTAGGATACCCCCTCTCAATAAACATTTTCCTTAATGTAACAAATTAATTTCTAACATCATCCAAATAAGAGGTCATACATGCAATACTTATACTTGCCCCTTAATAATACTTTTCTTTTGTGAAAATGGATGATGGCTAGAAAAATGCAAATAGGAATTACAAAAAGTACTTTTTCAAAACACTCTAGACTTGAAACCATGTGAAGTGTGAGAAGTTAGGGTATCTAGATAAGATATATCTTTCTCATCATAAGAAAATGTAAATTTTAGAAAGAGAGTAGTGTCATTATACACTAGACATAGCTTTTCAATTTAATAACCATTTTACTAAATCCATATTAGCCCTGTCTGGTCAAATAACCAAAAACAGTCTACCTCAATCACAACCTATCCTATCCCATACCACCCCCTCTTTCAGCCTATCACCAGTGCCCACCTCAACTATCAAAAAACTCCTCCTAAAACTAAAGCCAACCACACTAGCAGCTGATAACATACCTGCTGCATAAGTAAAAATGGCTAGTGACTCCCTTTCATATCCTGTCTCCATCCTTATCAACTGCTCCATACTAGAATCCTACATACCCAAACTCTAAGTATCTCACATCATTCCTCTCCATAAAGGAGGTCATTCTTATAAATTCTCCAAATACCAACCTATTGCCATCCTTTGCCCCTTATCCAAAATTCTTGACAAATGCATCCACTTGCAAGTGATGACATTTCTTAACACACACACTCTACTATCTAACACACAACACGGTTTCCGTCCACATCACAGCACTACCACAGCCCTTCTATCCTTCACTAATTATATAAACCTTCACAGGAATGATAACAAATATGTATCAGCCATTTTTCTAGACCTCTCAAAAGCATTTGATATGGTCTGCTTCTCCATTCTACTAGACTCACTAACATCATTATCCTTCACCTGTACTATAGCCTGGTTCAGAAGCTACCTATCTGACAGGCAACAATCAGTCCAGTGGAAAGGAACTCTGTCTACACAACTTCCAACCACCATAGGAGTCCCACAGGGCTCTATACTTAGCCCGTTATTTTTCTCTATTTTCACAAATAACCTCAATAGCTCTACACAACATGCCACACTCATACAATATGCGGATGATTCAACCCTGATCTGCTCCGCCTGATCTCCCACCACCCTACATACTCACTCAAGATACCTTTAATTCAGTAGAAAAATGGATATCAGGTATCCAACTAATTCTAAATCCCAAAAAGGCAAAACTGCTACTATTTATCCCTAACAGATAAAAAAAAAACCTCTCCTTTACCATAATATCTAAGGACGGCACCACCATCTCCCCTTCTAACCACACCAAACTTCTGGGCATTGAAATAGATAATAATTTCCACTTTGATGTTCACATCTCACATACCATAAAACTAGTACACAAAAAACTAGGCTCCCTATACAGGCATAAGTCCTTTCTCTCACAAAAAGCAAGAGTCACTCTTGCACAAAGCCACCTACTCTCAACTGTATTATATGCAGCACCAATCTTTACCCAAATCGGACAGTGTGACCAAGACAGACTAGAATCATGCTACAATAAAATAACCAAGTTTGCTACTAACTCAACCTATAGAATCCATCACTGTGCTGCACTAAAAGAACTAAAATGGCTTGAGCTACCACAGCTACTTAACTATCACCAGCTGGGCACAGCCTACAATATTCTCAAATATCCTGAAAAAAGCCCTCATTATCCAACCTACTTACTGTCTATACTGCAAACCAGTACCTAAGAGCCAGTGAAATCTCTCCTCTCCATCACAAAGGCTAACAATAATGCAGGGAAAGCACTCTACTCCCACACCATTGCCAGAAATTGGACATCTCTTCCCATATCCATGTCCACTGCCCCCTCCACATCCATATTCAAAAACTCCCTCAAATCGAACCTTCTTAGTACATGGTTATGCCCTTGTATCACATAACCCTACCCATACTACTATTAACCCCCCAAACTCCTCTCTGATCATATGCTGGATCTCTGATCCCCTATAGGCTTGGTCATCTGAAAGGGTACTTTTAACTGTAGAATCTTACTTGATAAATTTTCTTCTCCTACCAATGTATAACTGACATTGGGCTGGATTCATGAAACCTCCGTGTAAGACTTAATATGTTTTACTCAGAGGCTGCAGTTGAACGGTATGATGTTAGCATGTCATGAATATTCATGAGGGCACGCTGACTCATCAGTAACTCTTACATGGACTGAGTAGGCAAGCAGGGGGCGTGTCCAACTGCTGAGCAGTCTAAAAGTCCAGACCCCTGCAAGGTTTTAAAAAGCATAATGTCAACAGACATGAGCGAGTCCGCTCAAATGTACTTGCACCCAACACCACACTCCCTGACACTGTAAACCTCCATCAGAGTTATAGAACTGAATTTTTTTTTAAATCCATGATTTAGCTGCCCGTATTTGTGCTTGTTTGTGCGGGTGTGCCCATTGCTTAACCACAGTTAGCAATTGTGACATTGAAGAGCATATAAGAACTACTTATGCAAATTAGCCCAAGTAGCAATAGCGTAATGGTAGAGCGTATGCACAAAGAGAAGGCATTCACGGTTCAAGTCCCACCACTCCCCTTCTTATTTATGTTTTAAATCAGTATTTGAAATAATACCAGGCAAATATGATTAAAATTTTATTAAAAGCAGTGACATGGCCAATGTATCAGTGAACAAAATATATATTTTGAAAAGACCCAGATATATAATAGTCTGCCGTTAAGCAACGTTTTACACAGCTAAACAGAGGTGCCCATAGTTTAATAGCAATTTATCCAGCTAGACAGAGTTGCCCATAGTTTAATAGCGCTTCACCCAGCTAAACAGAGTTGCCCATAGTGTAATAGTGCTTTACACAGCGCAATAGAGTTGCCCAACATTTAAAAGCGCTTTACCCAGTGCAATGTGTTTGCATGGACGTGCACACTGCGCCAACCAGGGCACCGTAGGGCACAGGGGAGCAACGTAGAGCTAAGTTGCTTAAACGCAGCCACACCCCCTAGCCTGTCTCGACAGTATTAAAATAAAAGAATGACAAGGTTTGAACCCAGGACCATTTGCATCATAATCAAAGTACAGAACCACTAAGCCATGACAACATTGAGAAAACAGCCACTATTAACATTCATAAACTTAGGAATGGTAGTTTAACCATTAGTAAGCAGGTCTGCAGTCAGCCTAGAATTTTACAAAATGGCCAATCACAAAAAAGGTGGGAATACACGCCATAACTGATTGTAGCTCACATCTGCAGTCAGAATGTCTGGTGTTGGAGACGGAGCACGCTTCCGAGCACAGAGATAGGGCATCGAGGAGTCCAAATACATGGTTTGGCTCCTAGTCCCCCATCATGAGGCAAGACTCCTGCAGGGCCAGTTCCAAGGGACGGAGTACAAGACAGAGGCTTGGAACCGGTTAGATCGTGACCTCACCAGTGCCACAGGCGTTCCTCGGACTGGTGACCAGGTCTGTCACCACCATGCGGACCTGAAGAGATGAAAGGAGGACCACCTGAACCAGTGGATACAGGAGGCCTGTGGGATGCGGGATGCCCCAGTACTGAGTATGTAGCCATGGAATGCAGTATGTAAGAATTTAAAATGGAGTATGTATAATGGATAGGAATGTCTGAATATACCTTCATTTACTTTACAGCTGCAGGTGACCGTGTTACGAATCAGCAAGTCTATGCTGATAGGCTGCTAAGGCTGCGCCACCAGGCAGGTTAGTGATTATTCTGCATGTATTAGAAAAAAAGTCCAAGTAGCCACTACAACCAAACAAAATGAATCCAAAAGGCTACTAGGGGAATCACGTCTCCAGCGTCTTTGTGATTCCGCTAGTAGCCTTTTGGATTCATTTCGTTTTATTCTGCATGTATTGTTATATAAAATATGGGAGAGAGCATGAAAGGAAGTGTTGTAGTCCAATAATACAGCCATAAAATGGACTGAATAAGTCCTCTGCATGTACTGTCAGATAAAACCGTTAGAGAGGCAGAAAAAGAGTGTAGTAACCCATTAAGAAAGGTAACAAATATCTGGAATAATATCTCTGCAGGCACTGTCATATAAAAGAATATGTGAATGAGCCTGAAAAAAGAGTGTGCTAACCTATTAATAAAGGTATAATATGTCGTGAACATGTCTGCCATATATACCATTAAAACAAATAAAGGAGTGAGCCTGTGGAAAAGTGTGTAATGTCATTAATAAAGGTCTAAAACCCATAGTGTGTCTGTTTCACTTAGTATGAAATGTTGTTGTACCCTTGCATTATACAAATAGTAATGTGTTAGAAAGTGCTGGCAACCCAGAGTTCTGCAGTCCCATCTAAAGTGGGTGATGGAAGTGCTAGTAGCTGTGAAGTAAATATGCAGTCCTCAACAGTCAGTTACTGGCTGGCATGCATAAGTAAATCTGGCACACGAGTAGCATGCTAATATGTTCCCCAGAAATGTAAGTGTACTTCAATAAATGCAGGGTTCTGTGCAATTTGAAGTGAAAATGTCATGTGAAAACATCCAGATATGTAGATAAAGAAATATAAATGCAACCATGAAATATGTAGCAGTAACATCTGCATCCTGGACAGTTAGTATGTGAGATATAGGTCAAGTATAGATTGAACTAGCCAAACCCACTACACAACCTAATGCATGGTGGCAAGTGTAATAATACATGTAGGGAATATACACCTGCAGTCACTAGGAATGTAGTGTAGAGTAAAAGTGTTTATAAGATGCTAATGGAGGTTTTTTCTACACCCTACTGTTTGTGCATAAACCATGCAATTCCACACCTCAGTGGGTATGTGTAATCTTAAATATTTGTCGGGATATATGTCCTATTGTTCTATAAATATTTGCACTCATGTTGATGCATGTGCCCAGTTCAAACATCACGTTCATGGTGGCCTGTTGCTACCAATCATCCCTGCATGCGGTTGGAATAACCACTGTTGCTCAATATATGCATGTGTTATGTTTGCTGTTCAACTGTTGGAACTGTGGTGTGTTGGGTTAATGGGAATATTACTGCATGCTGTTACAACTAATCTGGAATGCTGTTGTTTATGTTGTAATGAAACACACCTAATCACAGAACATATGGGAAGGCCAGTCCCAGCGGACCCACCTGTCCCTCCTCAGTTGGTGAGTGCACCTGGCACCAGTGGCTCTGGTGCCCAGCCCGGACTCCCCTCCTCCGTTGGTCCTGTGCCACCTTCGGGTGGAAGTGCTGCAGGGGATGGGGCTCGTCCCTCCCGTGCAAGCGTAGGTGGAGAAGGGCCACCCATCACCGTTAGAAGGGTCCGGGTTGTGGTGCGTAGGGAGATCCAGCGTTCAGTCGCTGATCCCCTACGCCAGCTTGAGGCGAGAGTGGCACGTCTCATGGGTGAGCCTGCCCATCCTACTCAGCCCCCAGCACAGCCACCCATGGGCTGTGAAGGTGCAGTGGTGACTGCCCATGGGTGGGGATCTCAGTTCCACTGTTACCATCTGTGGGCTCATGGGCTTGGGATTTCCAAACAACCTTCCCCGTCAATTGTGTTCACCCATCCCATGTGTCAAATTCCAGCCCTGTATGTGTCTTGTTTGTCTTGTCTGTTTACCTCCCCAAATATACCTACTTCCCCTACCTCACTTACCACTCTCTCCTGAAAATAAAAAGGGCAATTTGTACCCCCAAAAAAATTACACCCCATACATAGCTTCCCATTTTGCACATATGTCCATAGGTCCATAGGACATGTACACCGATAATTCTAATTGGCAGTGCAACAAACTATGTTGTCCTCACCCCTCTCTCAGGGGTGGAAGGTCTCAAAACTCACTCCAAATTTTCAACATATGCACAGCTGTTGCTTTTAAAGAAATGGGCAGCTATGGGCCTTCCGTACACCCTTCCTGCACATCCCGAGCTTGTTTTCCTACTGTCTTTCCCTCTCTGTGCCCCCTTTTTCACCACTTTCCTATCTCCCCATTTTCTTTTCTTTAAAAGAAATTAGCGCTGGGGTTAGCGGGAGTAAGCACTTTTAAGCAGTAGTTAGCGGGGGTGCGCGAGTGTGAGCTTGTGTGAGCTTAGCTAAGCATTGCTAAGCCTCACGCAAACCCACGCAAACCCGCTTACAACTGCTTAAAACTGCCTTAGTCACTCTGTATGACAAGCCCTTGTACTGCTCAGCAGCAAAATAAAAAACCTTGTCAGTCTCGAACCTGGGATCTTGGACTCACCAGTCTGCATGAAGTACCACTACACCACAGCAGATATACAATGACTTAGTGCTGAAAGCAATTTATCATGCATTACCATGAGTGAATGTAAAGGAAAATAGGAATGGCATAACACAAATCCTGTTCTGTGGACCTTAACCAGCAGGTGTTGTTGAATTGCATGACATGACTGTGAAAAGAGAATCAGCCATGCTAGTGGGAATAAGGTTACAGTAGCAGCTTACAAACCCCACACAGTATCAGGGCAGGATAAACACTGGCATATTTGCATAGGTCACAGGCCAGACCTCCCAGCAGTGACTGCTCTACAGTGATGACCCTGGTTTGTAAATACATGTTAGCTGTGCCCCTCTGACTCCCTGTGAAATGTACTAACAGTAGGCAGAAAGGTGTTGAATCTCACTTAATAACAAATGTCAATAAGTGAGAGTGGACACCGCTTGCACGTCAGAAAAGGTGTAGTAATAGAAATGCTCTGAATCACCCAAAGTCTGAACTGCAAAATGTCTGAACTATATGACAGGTGTATCCCAGTTATATGTACCTTTCCCTGAGGCTGTTCAAATATATACGTGAGAGTATCTGAGGCCTGGAAGAGTCAGAAACACACAGGCATATCAGCTTGTCTGCTGTTACACACTCGGCAAATAGCTGTAGAATTAATCCCACAAGCATGCCCTTATGTAGAAGTACAACACAGAAATAGAAAAGGATGTAGCCATGTACTGCTAGCAACCACCTGTGACAATGCCATTGTTCAGGTGCTGAAAAGACTGCTGAGTGCACAGTCAAAGAATACTAGGCTGACCTCTGTCTACCAGCTGGATATGTCCACAGGTGGGAGCTACTCAGACAGACTACAAGCCTTCATAGACTTACAGGTACACAGCAACTCTGCATGTTCAGTAAGATAAACATCACACGATAATAAATAATGCACACTGCAGTTCTGCACCCCTACCCAAAGGTACTATATACCCATGTAGTCAGGCACAACCAAGGGTGTAGGTAGGCATACACAGTACAGAAATATGTCCAGTTGTCCTGAGCAGACTGTGCTAATGCCAACACAAACCACAAACTGTTCAGATGTGAGTAACATACTAATGACAGTATAGCAGTTCACAAACAGTGCATGTGCCTGATATTCATAATTGGTAGTACAACATACTTAGATGTCCTCACCACTCTCTCAGGGGTGGAAGGTTTCAAATATCCCACCTAATGTATTGCATATGCACAGCTGTTGCTGGTAAAGAAATGGGCAGCTATGGACCTTCTCCACACCCATCGTGTACATCCCAAGCTAGTTTCCCTACTGTCTTCCCCTCTTTGAGCACCCTTTATCACCACATTCCTATCTCCCCATTTACTTTTCTGTCAAAGACATGAGCGTGGGAGTTAGCGGGAGTGAGCACTTGTAAACAGTAGTAAGCGGGTTTGCACAAGTGTGCGCATGTGTGCGCCCAGCTTAGCATTGCTAAGATATGATAAGCTACGCCAAGCTTAAGTTACTATTGCTAGCATAAAATAAGCTAAGCTAAGCTTAGCTTAGTATTGCTGAAATACAATAAGCTAAGCTAAGCGTCACTTAGCATCGCTAAGCGTCGCTTAGCATCGTTAAGCGTCACACAATCCCACGCCAACTCGCTTACAACTGCTTAAAAGTGCCTTTGTCACTATGTATGACAAGGCTCTTGTATTGCTCAGCAGCAAAATAAAATAACCTCGTCAGTCTCAAGCCCCACACCTTGGACTCACCAGTCTGCATGATGTACCACTACACCACAGCAGATATACAATAACTTGGTGCTGAAAGAAATATAACATGCATTACAAGGAGTGCATGTAAAGGGAAAATAGGAAAGCCATAGGAATAAATTGCAATAAAGAAATATGACATGCATTACAAGGAGTGAATGTAAAGGGAAATAGGAAATCCATAGGAATACATTGCAATAAAGAAATATACCATGCATTACAAGGAGTGAATGTAAAGGGAAAATAGGAAAGCCATAGGAATACATTGCAATAACTACTGTTGTATGCCAGTTAATTCCCTAATTCCAAAAGAAAGTACATACTCCCATGTATCCAGTGTTAGCATTAGGAGGTGTGAGTAAACTTACATACTGAGAAGAGTGTACTGGAAAAGTAACAGTCAGGTTTCAGTACAACATGCATTTCATTGGCTACAACCCAGCTTCAGATATGAGACATATACCAACCTTCTGACTGACACAACAGTGTCCATAGCAAACAAGCATGGTCCTCACCTTGCAAAACTGAAAGGCCTATGCCTACCTAACCTATCATTTTATAGCAGTGTCCTGAAATCACAGTGAGAACTGCAATTACCACACAGCAGGCTGCATGCAATTACTAAATGGTGGGCACCAATTGGTGCAGAGGCCATCACATGCACATGTACAGATACCTACAAAAGCAGCCTGTACTTGCTGTCCACACATGCAATAATATCATTGCAGCAACTGGAGAGAGAGAGAGAGTGAGCGAGAGAGACAGACAGACAGACAAACAAACAAACAAACAGAGGCAGTTGGAGACCAACCCAATAAATAACAACAAACAGAGGCAGTTGGAGACACCAACCCCCCCAAAAAACAGAGGCTGTTGGAGACACCAACCAAAACAAAAGAAAAACAACAAACAGAGGCAGTTGGAGACACCAACCAACCAAAACAAAAAAAAAACAAACAAACAGAGGCAGTGGAAGACACCAACCTAAACAAATAAAAATAAAAAAACATCAACAGGTACAACAGACTGAGGTGAGAAATACAAAGGTAAGGTATGTAACACAGATGTATTTGCTGGCATCCGAATGATGTGTCTATAGGATACTCTACATTCTGTGAACACTCCTTATGTGGTAGCAGTCCATATCTATATGTATATGCAGTTGTGCATAGGGCAAGGGACATACTGAAACTGTTAGTGAAGGCTGGACATATATATGTATTTGAAGGTTGCTATGTGCACATATCTATGTAGGTTGTAGTGTGTGGCATTGAAAACTGCAAGCAGTGCAGGTATATGTCGTGTGGTGGTTAAATGCTGTGGGAATGAGTTATAGCCAGTGAAGTCTGCTACAGCTATACGGCCTGAGGACAGCGAAATGCATTCTGCACGACACTGTGCAATATTATTACATAATTGTATGTCTAACAACTGTTCCATAATTGATATTCCCACCATGAAAGGTGGGCAGTATATGTGCATATATGTGCATGTATATGTACAGCAGTGGCTGTTTACAAGTATGTGTGTGTGTGTGTGTGTGTGTATATATATATATATATATATATATATATATATATATATATATATATATATATATATATATATATATATATATATATATATATATATATATATATATATGTATGTGTATATACACACACACACATATATATATATATATATATATATATATATATATATATATATATATATATATATATATATATGTATATATAAATATATATATATAGATATCTATATAAATAGATATATATATATATATAGATAAGTATATATATATAGATATATGTATATATATAGATATATACATATATATAGAGATATATACAGATATCTATATATCTATATATATATATATATATATATATATATATATATGTATATATAGAGTGATATATAAATATATATGCAAATAAATATTCATATATATATAGTGAGAGAGGGAGACACAGGGTTCATAGATTAGTACTAGGCTGACTGCTCTCGGGAGCTATTTTAAGCCTAGCCAATTATCCCTTGTGAGACTCAAGCCCTGCCCCTTGGGTTTGTAAGGCAAACACCTTAACCATTAAGCCACCCTCCCAACCCCCCCAAAAAAAGATCAAAAAGGTCAGAAGTATTGCAACAGGTGCCTGGTGACCAAGGCATGGACTGAACACCAGTGTTGATACTGCAGTGCCATATCCCATTCCAAAACACTTTACCCACTAACTACCAGATAGGTGGTTGCCTGACTAACACTGAAGGTGTCAGAAGGGAGCATGGGACACAGGAGGACAGTAGCCTCCCCTTTGATATTCACAGTGCCACACTAGTCTTGTAATCTGTCTACGTGGTACGTGTCATCACAAACGATGTGTCATGTACGGAAATATAGGTCAGTGTTCCCCTGTACTCATCACAATGCCCCATGTGGTATGTACCTCACATGACAACTACAGCAAGTGGAAAGGCCTCAGACATACCTCACAAAGGGTAATATTGCCCTGAAACACATACCCTATGCAGACTGACTCACATAACCACAGCTATAGTGCTTTGCATACCGGCCACCCAGAGGTTACCTCTGCCAAACATACAGAGGTATGCCACACCCATAGCAGTCAGACAACCACCATGTCAACACCTCACAATCCCACCGGGCTACATGGCCTAGGTCCCTAATCTCTGCAACCTCACTAAACAGCACATGCTGGAGGGATAGGCTCCTACTGGCAAATATGCCATACTCTGGAGTAAACCACCCAGCATGAACAAACAAGGCTCCTCAGTAGCAGATGTCAGACATACACCTGATGATTGTCTGGGGGATAGGTAACACACCCTGGGAATCACCTCTGTGTATCTGATTGACAGGAGGAAGTGAAATCTAATTACATGTGTGTCAAAGGCCAGGGTAACATATGGCTAGGCTGCTGTAGGCCCCAGGGACAATAGAGTATTACCTACTTATGACACAATGCACACAGACATGTACACAGTGCAATACCTGCTATGTGAGGTGGAATGAGAGTGACAGTGAATGTGTGCAAGGTCTGTAACGGTGTGATAGCTAAGTGTGAGGTTGTTTCTGCCATGGTTGTTTGTGTCCTAAGTGTGAGGCCAGAGAAAGATGTGTCAGTTATTGGGATGCAGACATAGTAGGATGGTGTATGTTGTGACGTAGTTCCTTGTGTACGACTGTGGTGTCCCATCATAGGCTGAAACAATACATGTATGCTCAGTAAGTGGTACTGCTGGTGAATCCAGCCGACATTTGAACTGTTGTACCACCTGAAGCTGTAGGCCTAAACAGCACAGTATGGTGTATGTTCACATTCCCTGGTAACACTGTCTTGTGTGTTTCCTGTCGTCTGCACAGATTACATTCCTCAGGCATAGGTATCTGTAAGTAGGGGCACACAGTACTGTAAAGTACACAGGAAATGCTCATCTGTGTCAGCATACATTTGTGTGTTGTATGAATGTCTGATGTGTGTGTAATGATGCCTGTACCATGTCTGCAATCACATGTGTGATGCAGGGTTTGCGTGTGTACCTAGCAACATGTATACTCTGTTACAGCAGTATGCTAGCTATATTAACAACTGTGCACATATGTTAGGTAGGGGTATGGCATCAATGACTAGGGTGGGTTACTGGTTATACTGTAACTGTACTTCACATTCATTGCAATGGATGACATATTTTTGCATGCATTAGCTTGATATGTACCCCCCTGGCAAGGCTGTGCATTGGATCCCAAACAGTGAGCCGAGTACTGGTGTATACTGGTGTGTCATATGGAGTGTGGCAGACACTGTCAGCCAGTTGTGGGCTGAGCACTGATATGTGGTATTGAATGTGTGTATCCTCTGACAGACGAACAGATGCTATATATGGCAGTTAACTGATATCTGTACTGTATAATGTTAAGTGTGCCACATGACTTGCTCACACATATCGTTTACTTATCTTTCAGGCTTATGGCTCATCACAGGAATCCCTGCTACACAGCCACAGAGGAACAGGAAATCCAACACAGCCTGGTTCAGCACTATACCCTGCTGTTTTCCAGGGCCAGCCAGCACCAGCAGGAGCGTACTGCACTGTGACAAGAACTTGTTCGTCGGGTAAATGACATAGGCATGCATAACCGGACATATGAACAGGTACGCCATCACTGCAGTGATTTAATTAGACATGTCCGGCGGCGTGTGTCTGATATCCACAGACAACAGCTTGCCACAGGTGGTGCTAAGTGTGGTGGCTCCTGGCCTACAGCAGCAACAACATCACACATGTGTCGTCATGGAGGCCGGAGCCACCTAGCATGGTGACATGGAGCGTGCAGGTAACATGCTGTAGCTGTAGACTACTGTTACCTGTATTGTCAGATTATGCATGTGTGAGATGTGTACTGTGTTTAGCAGTTGTGCTACCTATTGTGTGCAATACTGATAATTTGAATAGTATTTGTACACCTATGCCTGTTGTTCTACTGTAGTTTAGAACACTCACAGTAGCAATGCCACAGTTGTGGCCACTGACAAACTGTGTCATATTCTTGCAGGTCCCTCTGGTGTGACAGCAGGGCAGACGTTACATGCTGCTGAGTGTGTTAACACTTTAAACTTGGTATTGAACTGTGCATGTCATAGATGAGGTGTAGGCCATGTACACATAACGCACCTAAGCATAACGCATGCTGTGCATGTTTGCTGTGAGACGTGAAACATCTCAGTAATGTCAGTAGCTGCCTCAATCACATGCAATGCACAGAGCATCAGACTCAAATGTGGCAACACTGTACTGCACATTGGATAGGCATAGTTGACACACATGTGCACAACATAACACGTTTCTCATACACAGTACACCTCAACATGCTACACATAGTGTAACCGGACACCTGCTGCCAGGTCACACTTCAGTATCCCACATGTCATCCACACACCACACATAATATACCTGAGGGGTAGGGGCCTAACATGGGGCTGTGCAACACTCCTCAACACATAACACAGTCATGTTAGGCAATGCTCCCTATTGGGCACCTCACACACCCTTGTGCAACATGGCTGTGTAATTGTGAACTTAGCCACGGCACTGCGGTTCAGGTACAGCATGCTAGACAGTGGTCTAGCACACTTTAGTGGCCTTGAGTGACCACATGATGCATGATGATGATGGCTAATGGTACTACACCCCATACTGTTACAATGGCCATGTCCAGGATTGGTATCCCATCACGTATACATGCACCACTCATCCCGTGTGTGTACATAGCATGCATGTGCTACACCTGTGTCCACAATTATCTGCTACAGACACAGACACTGCAATCAGACATGGAAATCCATTTGACACACAGATAACACATGCAGCCATGGTATGTATACCTGTGTGTGATGGTGCACAGGACATTGCAGAGCTTATAATACTTGCACAGAAATGTCGTGTCCTTGTACACATTGTGTTCCAGGGTGTAGGCAATCACTGAACATGTACACACATGCACCACAGCCATGTACACTGTCATTAACTATGGCTGTCTACACTCACACTGCATGGACTTGATCAACACTTATTCTGCATGCTGACAAGTGTGACGTGACTGTTTGCCTTGTGGTACTGTCACCCACCTTCAACCAGTATTGAGTATGATTTGGATTTCTGTTGTGTGTGTGTATCTGCTGTAGTGAGGAGTGTGCATGTGTTCCTGTGTTTCTGTGTGCATGTGTTCCTGTGTTCCTGTGTGCATGTGTTCCTGTGTGCATGTGTGCATGTGTTCCTGTGTTCCTGTGTGCATGTGTGCATGTGCTCATGTGTGCATGTGTGCATGTGTGCATGTGTTCCTGTGTGCATGTGTGCATGTGTGCATGTGTGCATGTGCAGACCATAACGTGTGTTTCCTGTTTTCCTCTCACAGGTGCTGAGGTAGGGGTTAGCGAAAGCAGCAGGCAACCTGAAGCCACTGCCACGGATAGTGGTGATGATGACACATGTATTTTGGCACAGGGAGATTTGACAGGGTCTGTCGTTGGTCCGCCAATCGACAGTACATAGCGTTCAACCCCATCTATGCTCACACTCATACTGCCATTACATCCCTCACCACCAATGGCCGTAGGGGAGTGACAGCATACAGTTGGCATTGACCAGGAGAGTGTGGTATCCATGGCACTTGCATCCCCTCACAGCAGCCATAGCCGTAGACCCGGAATGGTACCACATAGGCGGAGGTCCAGGGATTCTTGGGGGAGCACCACTGGATGTATTGCCCCTGACAGGCGTGCCCTCACAGGTCTTACGATGACCACTATGTTCTGGGCTGTAATGCAGGATCAGGCACGTATGGAATGGTACACCAGGCAGGGACTTAGGGCGCAGAGGGCACATTACACCGCTATCAATGACAGCATCCGTGACCTTGCTGGTGCCATCCTGACGTACACCGAGGTCATTGATAGACATTGGGGGGAGACAATAGATGCCCTCCACAACATGTCTTCCTCGAGCCAGGACCATGCAGGACAGTTGCGACGTCAACGCGGATGCATGCCAGCAACAGCTGGCAGTGGTCGCAGATGGCCCACAGTTCACAGCTGCTCCTGTAGTGGCAGTACCAGCCCCAGAAATGCTGGGGCTGGCCTGTCCATTGTCCGTCCCAGTAGACCATGTGCATGTGGCTCTGGCCAGTCCCAGCAGGGACATGGGTCCAGTCATCATACCTCTGCCTCTGATGAAAGTACCCAGTCAGGGTTGGTACCCGATACTGTCCGTAGTACCCCTGCCAGGCACAGGTACTGTGTCCATGGCCGGAGACAGTGATCTGTACAGCCAAGCAGGTACAGTCTGTGGCTGTCCCACAAACCACCGTATATGGCAGCCACATGGTGGAGCTGTGTGCATGCAGACACACACATTAACCAAACAACTAGGGCTCACACATACACACACACATTACATCAACATTGGCCCATGCTGTACTGTTGTCCCTCTCACACACACACACACACACACACACACACACACACACACACACACACACACACACACACACACACACACACACACACACACACACACACACACACACACACACACACACACACACACACACACACACACACACACACGCATGTCGATTGGATGGGTCAATGCCAGGCTCTGGCAAACAACAAAACGCCCTGTGCATATGATGATACCTGTGCCGCCTCCTGTCATCTGCATTATCGACGGAGGGACAGGCTAACATGGTGCTGATGCACAGGGTGACACTATGGCAGTGTAGCAATAATAGCAAGTTGTCAACAAGGAAGTGTAACTACATCCTTGTAGTTATATCTGAGCAGACATTATGCATCAAAGCTCTGATTATCAATGTAGCATTGTTTACACCACTGTTAGGTCTGAGTATATATTATCCACCCATGTGCCACTTGGCTGATGTGTGATGTGTTGCCAGCATGTGTTAGTGAGTGGACAGTATGTGTGTGATGTGTGCAGTACAGATTAGCAAGTGTACATCTGTGAACATGGTGGGTGTGCACTGTCTGCATATACGTGCATAGTGGATGCATGGGACATGTTGCATACCCTGTCGTACACATTGTTAACATCTCATTGCATCTTTCAATGGCCAGTATGCATTCTACTACAGTTATGTAATAACATGGGTACGCGTGTGTATGTCATGGGTTGACACTATGCTGCGGGTGATACCATTAATATCAGTCAATGATTTGCGGTCTGGTAGTATACACAACCTCAACAGCATGACTATAAGCAATCATTGGATGATGTCCTGACAAATGACACACAGTAGTAGGGAACCCAGTATCAATTGGATCCTTCCAGTGCTACACTATAACACTAACCAGTGGTGATGACCGCCAGCCATTACTGTGACCACACCTGTGTGTCATAAAGCCCCCTTAGGTACATGCAGACACACTAGGGGTGTGTCCATCCAAATCTGAGAATGCATGGATTGGCCTACAATGCATTCCCTGGATGGGACGCATAGCCTACACAAGGGTATCATACAGACAGATACCTGTTGTGTGATACATGCTGTATAGCAGTATGCCGACTATGGCATAGTCATTCTCATGTACTAAACATATTATCCAGTCAGTACCACACAGGTGGTAGCCCTCAACATGTATGTCGGGTACCATTGTGTACATACAGACCCATGTTATGTCATGTGTCCCTTGGTATCCACATATCCATAGGTATTGTGGAGTCCCAAGGTGTATCACATAAGACATTAGAGGCCTGAATGCATATTCACAAGGCAGTCATACACCTATAAGGACTGTCCATTCTTGGCAGACTTTGTTGTGTATGACCATGTCTGACATATACCCCAGGCATATATCCTCACTCACACTACTCTTAAGTAACTGTCATGGGTGTGTGCACCACAGATGACCTTGGCCACAGAACTCAACAGTGGACGGCCATGTCACATACATACATATGTGACCTACGATCTGAGAAGCAGTGGCACAACCTGTCAATGGAAATAAATGTATTCATGTAGTATGCAGGCTTCACACCTATATACTGATTGAGGGGACATGTACACATATATATTTGCCACGCAGATACCTGATGTCTGCAATGCACTTACTGTTGTCATCATGCTATGTCATACCATAGTAAAAGCAAAACCCACACTGCGTTGACCAACAGTGACACACACAGTCAGCATTTGCAGGATTCAAACCCCTACCTAACTATGTTATGATATAGAGAGAGAGACATTAAGATGGCGCGCTATTTGCTTTACTGGCTGGTTTTTCTTCTCCTGCAGTATTTGTAGGATGGTGACATCATCAGACTTTCCAAAGAGGAATGTACCTCCTTTATTGTGTTTTCCCAGTCTCCAAAAAGGGAACACCTCTCAAAGGAAACTACACACATACACACACACACCCCCACCCCACACACACAGTTTACAGAATTCAACCCCCTACCTAACTATGTTATGATACTGGAAAGAGACGCATTAACACGGCACGCTATTTGCTTTACTGGCTGTTTTTTCTTCTCCTGCTGTATTTATGGGATGGTGACATCATCAGACTTTCTAAAGAGGAATGTACCTTTTTCAGTGTGTTTTCACAGTCTCCAAAAAGGGCACTCTTTTCAAAGACAATTGCACACATTTCTACTCACTGCTTGCAGGATTCAAACCCCTATCTAACTATGCTATGATATTAGAGAGAGACGCACTAATATGACACGCTATTTGCTTTATTGGCTGGCTTCCCTTCTCCTGCTGTATTTGTAGGATGGTGACATCAAAAGACTTTCCAAAAAGGAATGTACCTCTTTCAGTGTGTTTTCACAGTCTCCAAAAAGGACACTCCTTTCAAAGACAATTGCACACAATCCCCCCACACACACTCACTGTTTGCAGGATTCAAATCTCTACCTAACTATGTTATATTACTAGAAAGGGACGCATTAACATGGTGCGCTATTTGCTTTATTGGCTGGGTTCCCTTCTCCTGCTGTATTTGTAGGATGGTGACATCATCAGACTTTCCAAAGAGGAATGTACCTCTTTTAGTTTGTTTTCACAGTCTCCAAAAAAGGGCACTCCTTTCAAAGACAATTGTATACATACACTCACTTTTTGCAGGATTCAAACCCCTACCCAACTTTGTTATGATACTAGAGAGAGACTCACTAACACGGTGCACTATTTGCTTTACTTTCTGGTGTCTTTTCTCCTGCAGTATTTGTAGGATGGTGACATCATCAGACTTTCCAAAGAAGAATGTACCTCTTTTAGTGTTTTTCACAGTCTCCAAAAAGGGCACTCCTTTCCAAGACAATTGCACACATACACACCCACTGTTTGCAGGATTCAAACCCCTAACTAACTATGTTCTGACACCAGAGAGAGAGACGCACTAACATGGTGCGCTATTTGCATTACTAGCTGCTTTTTCTTCTCCTGCTGTATTTATAGGATGGTGACATCATCAGACTGGACATGGTGATGTGTGTACACTTTGTTTTATGCCATTCCAGGAATGGTCCATGTGGGTCAGCAGGTGTCAACAGCTTGAACATGACCTCAGTATCCTTACCTTGTGTGATCTATCTGTGGACACATTGACATTCCGTCATATGTCAACACATATTTATGCACAACTTCTTGGTTTTATGGATACTACATGTGTCTGGGATGTTGATAAAGGGCTATTCAAAGTCTATGTGACACATGTGTAGATGTGTTCATTGATGTATGTCCTGGGTGGCTGCCTTGCAAACAGTCTAGCATGTTTGGGAACCATGATCCGCACATGAACATACCACAGTTGGTAGGGTTGTGTGTGTGTGTCAGCTTCCAATAGCTCTGTTTATGACTGCAACCATGATGGACTCCATGACCTTGCAGATCAGACCTCATAGGCATACTGGACTTGACTTCCCATGGTGTGTTGTGCACCAACACTTGTGGAGAGTGCCATATGTAGCTGTGACACATTCAGCAGTTCCACATCCTGTGTAGGGAGTGCGGCTCAGCTGATTGTTCAGGTGCATGATCTGTTTGTTCTGTAGTTTGTGCATGACACATATTGGGAATCAATGTATTCCACCTGCTGCCATGCTTTTGGCAGTGGGGTAGCTGCTCATCCATTCTACATGTATCTCCTGGTATGATGATGTGGACTATTGTCAGTGGGGGATGGGTATGTACATATGGGCCTGTCTGTCATGATGTCAGCATTGACACTCAGGTACAGTTGGCCCTGACTCAGGACATATATGGGTGTACATTGATAATTATGACATAGCTGAAGGAGGTGTCATGATTCAGTCTGGACTCCTTCTCAGCTCCTCTTTACAAAACACTAACGAACATGAGCACTAATCCCTGTTATACTCTTTTACATGCTTAACACCCTACTGATCCTTTGTGATCAGGCTACAGCGTATGTCATGATAATATCCTGGCATGTCCAGGGGTCAGTTTTGTGTGTACTCTTCAGTCCAGCTGGTGGATATTGTGATATTGACACAATGTCACATCTGCCTCATGTACACAGTCAACCCTCTCCTCCTCCTGACAAACTCAGATATATGTGTGAGATGACCTATAAAGACATACAGGGAGCTGAACTCTCTCGATCCATGACTGGCACAGTCTATCAGGTGGTGAAGGTAGCCACACACACCACATATCAGTCTCACATATCCTCTAGCAACAGCACTCAAACCACATTAGCACACATTGACATACTTGGATGCTGTAAATGTACTCTACCTAAGCAGCAGAGACCTCCAAAGCAGACACACACACACCTGCTACCCCACTACAATACCCACATATCACAAAGTTCACAATGTCAGTGTGCCACACAGTCACTGCCCTTCGGGCTAAACAACACACCTAATACACTTGTAATAGGTGACACTTATGTTCAGACACACTGACGTACCACTCACCAGCCCTGACAAGGGAATAGTCACTTTGGGCTGTCTGTTGGGTGCCAGGATCTGCTGCATAACACAGGCAGTCAGGTCACGCCAAAGCAAGTACAAGACTAGCACCATCATTGTCCATGCTGGTGTGTGTAATCTCAGACGTTACTCCCTGGACCACATGACATGATACATGGAGGTATACTCTGATCATGTAGCCCAGGCCAGTATGACCCTGACCTTGTCTAGCATCTTACACTCACCAATTATGATGTCACAGTATACGGACACACATATCACATTTAACAGTTGGCTAACAAATTTTTTTTAATTCATAGGGGCTACAGTGTCTGTCAGCATATGGTGACATGCTCAACATGCCATGTAGCTTCACTATGGACAGCTTGCACCTGTCACCCTTGGACTTTGGTATGCTGGCTAAGGCTCTTGCTACCACCAGAGTGCCTTTTTTAAGTAGGGCTCAGAAGACAAACCCACCTCCATAGACATTACAGGTTAAATGAAACTAAGGGTAATGCTGCTCAACAACAGTTGTGTTAACCTCATATTGTGGCCACTCAGTATGGAGGAGGGCAATATCTGTGCACTGACAGACACCTGGTTCAGGCTCGCTTATGCACACCAGCACTACCAGGTTATGTTTCATACCATGCTGTCTGACAATAAGACTTGGAACAGACAACACAACTAGGGGGAGTATCCATATACATCACAGATACACACACCGGCAGGTTAGTAGCACTGCACAAAGCATCACAGACCATACATATACAACTACCATTGTGCAATACTGCCTTTCAGTTTGTTGCCTGCTACAGAACACACTCCCAAACTCAGGAACCACACTCAGCTTTTGTGGGAACTATGGAGAATATGAAGGTCTCCACAGACACCATTATATTGTGTGACTTCATATACACACATATTCACTGGGGATACTACTCAAGCCCCGATAACCTCACCCAACAGTCACTACAATTTGTGGACTCATATGATTTGGCACAACCAGTCAGCACAGCCACAAGGGGGAATACATATTGGACCTGCTCATCACCAACATGGGGACTCTATGTTCCACACCAGCGATATACCCCTCATTGGTAAGGTCAGAACATACATGTATCTCACAGGACATACATATACCCTCCACACACCCATCCTGGGTAATCTTGGTCAACTTCTCATGAGCCAACATCTCACTTCACCAAAGCAAGGTGGTATCGTTCAGAGATCCTGAGACAGTGGCATATATGGCTCACGCTGCTGCATCCTTTACATACACATTCTATGGACACCTAGTGGACTGCATGGATTGTGCTATCCCAAATAACAACAAGACCAACTATTACAATGGCAGGGGACCTGTCTGGTAGACCCCAGCCATTAATAAGCTGTACAATGTCAGGAGGATGCTACTACATGATAGAGCACAATCCCAGACTGGGAAGGCATCTGTGATCTGTACTAGCAGACAGCTACAATCACTCATGGACTTTTCTAAGGGCCGCTTCTACCAGACAATTGCACCTGACATGTAGGACTATCACACAGCCTTCTTCAGTTATGTCAGGAACCTGGGTGGACACTCACTGATATGCTGTGAGTTACTGCATACTGACTAAACCTACCCTGAACCCACTGGCATTGCCTACATCCTGGCAAACAGGTTCAGTGCAGATGTCTCCCACCCATTCCCCCCTAAGGAGCAACTATCCATCCCAACAGAGTATAACCTCCCTGACATCACACAGTAACAGGTAAGTGCTGCCCTCCCCACAGCATACATCACAATATCAATGTGACCAGATGGTGTCCCAGCCTGCATCATACATGAGCATCATGACAAACGCAACCCTCACATTACATCACTGTTCAATATTGGAGTTACCACAGGATATGTACCCAAGGAATGGCGTACTGCGACAGTGGTCCCGCTCCACAGAGTTGGTGCCACAATGGACCACAGACAATATTTCCCTATAAGCCTATGTAGCCTGTTCTGCAAAGCTATGGAGCATATTGTCATAGGACTCCTACACATAGACATCAGGAACCTACAGACACTGTGTCCTACTCATTTCAGCATTGTTGTGGGCAGATCTTGCCTCTTGAACCTGTAGGTATTCTTTAAATGGCTAACAGGTCCATTGACATAGGGACGGCTGTCCACAAAGCCTACCTGAACCTTGCAAAACCATTCAACACAATAACCCACTGGGCCATTATGCATAGGCTCACCAGTGTCAATTTGGACACATATCTCACACAATGGATTGATACCTAGATCAGGGATAGCACCCACATGGTCAGAATTGCAGGTGCCATGTCTGACTATACACCAGTTACACATGGCATCCCACACAGCTTGGTCCTGGGATCTCTCTTGTTCAGTTTATATTTGTCTTACGTACAGGCTATCACAGGGGGAATATGGCTGAACATGTTTGCACTTGACTGCAAACTGGGTGCCATGATCAACTCTCCAGCTGCCACATGCATACTCAATCAGGGTCTCACAGAGATGGATGACTGGTGCCTGAGCCATGGCCTACAGCTAAATGCCATTAGTTGCATAGTCATCCCCTTTGGGAGTAACAACATGCCCACACATTACCACATAGGTAGTACTCCATTACATACGGTAGGAGTTGTTAGGGGTTTGGGGACATCACTTGTTCGTACTGTCGCCTTTAACATTCACATTGCCAAAGTGGTTGGACACACCTTCTATGTGTACCTTATCCCATACGGTTTCACATCTAGATCAAGTGAGGTCATTGTGCCCCTATACTCATCACATCCATGCTTGGTTACAATGCCACATTTGGGGTGCACCTTACCTGACACCTGCAGCAACTGTACTGGCCATGGACGGTCCTCACCAAGCAGATCTAGGGACTCACACAGATGCCCTGCATAGTTCAGATGCAGTAACTCCAGCTCTACTCAGTCGCTTACCACCTACTCAGATATGATGTGTGCCTGTTGTTTACAGCTATACCCAAACAAGAATTACTGGACATGCTCCACCTCAGGATATCCAACTCCCTTGGAGCTACACACTGTAGGGACGTATACCTCATCACAGATGTTAATAGGACATTGTGCAGGGACAGATTCTTATCCCAGAGGATCCACTCACTACAGAATGTAATCCCAGTTTCACATAGGCAGAGCCACCCACTGACCACCTACTGGAGACATCTTGACGACTGTATGGGTGATTGAATATTTACCCCTGTGATATCTTCTGTCTCCCTGCTAGACAGAGGCACACTAGCATAAACGTACATGGGCTATCTTGTGTGACCTACTATTCACACACACAGTGTAGTAATCTGACAGGGTTGCAAATGCCAAACACACTCTGGCTAGGCTTGTACATGCCCTAGGGCAGATAGCCTAGTATCGACCTCTGAACCTATGCTAATGTTCAAGATGCACAATGTTTATTGCTGATACTGTTTGCAGGTCTTTATCATCTTTGCTTTACCAGTTTCCATGAAGAACCTCAGTATCTGCAGAACATATTTGATTATGACAGGGTTCCACTATATTATAGATGTGTCTGTTGTCATATAACTGTGTACACAGGGTGGATTGCTGTATAGTGACAGGGTCCTGGGTTAACACATGCAACTGCCAGATATGCATGGCCCACTGCTGTACTCAGACATGGCCTAAGTGTGTGAGCATTCCCAGTTCTGACATTCCATGTTTTGTTGCCTGATTTTGTCTCATTTATTCAAGTGTGTGAGCATGCCCAGTGTGACCCTTCAGTATGTTGTTATCTGAGGTCCACTACATTTGCTGATGTGGGCGAACATGACCAATATTAACATTTATACTGTGTATGTTGGAAGTCAGGTTCTGTTCTCACTGCAGGACTCACCTTTGTGTCATAACTCAACAAGGATTATGCTGTGACTGCAGGGTTTCCATGGAATACTTTGCATAGACTTATCAACATTCCATCATACAGGTGGACCACTGCAATACTGTCATGGTTTAGTGGTTCAGTACTTTGGCTATAGTCCACAGTATCCTGGGTTTGAAGCCCATCACTGCTTTATATTCTCATACTGAGCAGACCAGACTGCTTAAGGGCCTGTTAAACAAATATGAGCATGTTGGTTTTTGTTCAGCTATGCCCTACTTAGACCAGGCTTGTCCGACATTGCTCAATATTCACCAACATTGCTGTACGTTGCCCAATATTACTGAACATTGACCACAGTTGTGCTAGTTGGTGTGCGCGATTTTGTTTGCATATACTACATGGTGGTAATTGCTGTTTAGCACTGCTTTATATTGCTTAACACATGTCATTCGTGCTTTAGGTGGTGCTACAGGGCTGCCTATGTTGGCTGCACATACTATACTCCCTGCACATGTTTGGAAACAGGTAGTGTCAACTTAGGCATCCCTTTTACTTTATGTGCGAGTCGGAGAGAGGTATCATTTCCAGAGTTCCTACTGATCCAGTGTATGTGCTATGCATTGCCTCTTTGCCAAGGCCAAAGCATACTGGGCATGCCTCCTTCTGCCTACTGGGGCAGGCTCAGGTTGTTCCTCCTCCGAGACATGCTCTGCCTGTGATGGCCTTGGCAATGGTGGGGGGCTGTTTGGCCCAGGCCTATGCTGGTCCTGCTGCAGCTGTTTTCGCAGAATCATATTATGTAGCATAGCACATACCATGACAATTTGGGTACATGTAGTTGGTGAGTACTGCAAGGCTCCACCAGATGTGTCCAGGCACCGGAACCATGACTTGAGCAGCCCAAACACATGCTCTATTACATTACGTGTTTGTGTGTGTGCCTCATTATGGCGTTCCTGTTCAGGTGTGTGTGCATTTCTGATGGGTGTCATCAGCCACGGCTCCAGTGCATAGCCAGCATCCCCCACTAGGTGACCATGTGGGATGTCCCCATTGACAAATGTCTGGTACAGCTGCTTCAGATGCCAGATATGGGAATCATGGTAGCTTCCAGGGCAGCCTGCACACACATGCAATATTATGCCCTGGGCATCACACATGACCTGGCATTTGATGGAGGGGAAGCCCTTGCGGTTGAAGTAGACCCTACCCCGCTCGCTGGCTGGTGCTTTGATGCATATGTGCGTGCAGTCTATTGCACCCACTACCTCAGGGTATTCCGCTATTTGCTGGAAGAGACGCATATTGCTGGCCAATACCTCACGGGAATTGGGAAAATACACATGATCACTGACATGTGCTGACATAGCATCCAGAAACTGGTGTAGTACCCCGGATGCTGATGCCTGTGATATCCCCATCATATCACCAGTTGGTCTCTGGAAGGTACCTGTTGCTAGTATTCTTAGGCCAAAATATACCTTGGTTTCCACTGGGATGGCTTCCCCTCTGTTGGTTCTGTGTGTGAGGCCTGGCAACAATTTGCTGCAGGAGGTCTCTGTCCACTCTATAGCGCTCCACTATCTCCAGCTCATGTAGCCCCTGGTAGGTTACCCTGGGCCTGTACACTCTTCTTTGTCTCCTCACTGTGGGTTGTCCAGCAGCATTTCCATTGTCACCACCCTCAGCATGTTGCATATGTCGTCTTATAACAGCAATGGCAGCCCCTAACATTTCTTTGTCTCAGTAAAGCTTTTTCAGTTTTCACTTCTATTAGCTTACTACAGTGTCTGTTGTGAGAAACATAATGGACTGTTGTTGGCAGAGTTTTAAGTGCTAGGCTGGGCTGGGCTAGTGTACTGCCTGTATAATTGCCTGATTCTGATTGTTTTCACCTGCTAGCTCTGCTACTACTCCCTGGTAGCTTCCTACTATTTGTTGTGCTTACTTTTTTCTTTCTGTTTCCTCGGGGGGGGGGGGGGAGCGCCGCGCACACAAGTGCAAACACACGCACAGCAGCTAACATGCACGCACACATGCTTACACAGACTAAAACTTGCTTATTTGGGTAAAAACGCGCGCATACCGGTGCAAACATGCTTACAACTCTTTAAACAGCCTTATACATGCTTACTCCGGCTTAAACTTACACACTCATGCTTACATGCATGCACTCTGTCTTACTCGGGTTTACAGGCGCTCACACGCACGCATGCACGCTCAGCAAGAAACTTTGGTGTTATCCACGGCATACACCTTCCATTTCTTGCCTTTCCCTAGCCTACCTGTTGACACACCTCTTTCCATGATGTGTAAATGACAGTGGACACATGCCACTCTGCTCCAATGAGCTTCACTTCTTTCATACATACCCCCCTCGTGATGTCACCTATCTTATACTCTGTTACTCCCCATATTCTACTCCTACACTCCACTGACTGTGCTCATTTGCTATGTAAACTAGCGATTCACTATTCTAACACTCATTTGCATAGGATTGCCTACTAATGCTTGGTTACATGTCTTAGACTGAGCTTCCCCCTTAGCAACCTCTACTCAGTGGCCATGTTGTCTTCAGCCTGCCATTCCCTTGCATTGTATATTACCACTTTCAATAAAATCCACATTTGTGGGTTTTAATTTGTAGTATTCTGTGTTTTAGAGTGCAGCCTGTTTGTGCGGCGCTGCGCTACGCTTATACATCGGAAATCACCGGGAAAAAAAAAATGTATTTTAATTTTGCATCAGGGAATATTTCCAATGGCCATATATTTGGCCATTGGCATGCTTCCTGCACTGGATGCAACCTTTATTTGGAGCTGTCACGGCTCCATTTTGCTATTTGCAGAATGGTACTCAGTTGTCAACTGAGTACATTTCTGCAAATAACACTGCTCTTACTCGGACAGGTTTGGGTTTCCTGAATCGCAAATCTACCTCATTTGCATGTCTTTCGCCTGCAATTGAGATGATTTGCATGTCCCAGCCCTGTCTGTGTAAGAGCCGTTTTAGGAGCTCTCTTACACGCCCCTACAGGCTGTTCCTGGACCGCTCGTCAGACATGATGGCTGCATGGAGTCTTACTCTGGTCTTAGACTCCGTGCAAGCCATTGTGAATCCGATTGTCTTTTTACCCATGTTCTATATCTTCTTTTACCTGGAGTGTTTTTATTAATTTCTTGTTATATTACTATGCTCAGCATACATGATGTAACCTGTTTTGTGTATTATGCTGGATGTACTGTATTTGTATAACTTGATGCTGGAGCTTTTCTCCCTGGGCCTCCACTGAAAATGGACCTGGTCCAGACAGAATTTCCCAGTTAACAAATGTAAAATAAATAAATAAATAAATAAATTTAAATATTCTATAAATGCGGGGATTTTTTTCATTTTCCCCTTTCCATAAAATAAAAATATCATCCAGGTATCTATTATATAATAATACATGATTAGCCCACCAACTACTATTGAATATGTAATACAGTTCCCATCCCAAAAGTACTATATTTGCATAAACCAGAGCAGACACCACTCCCATGGCCACTCTGGAAACTTGCTGGTAATATTGGCCTTCAAAATAAATGTAATTATAGTCCAATATGATAGCCATCAACTCACATATTAATGTAACCTCATTATGTGTCAAAACAGAGTCAAGAAATAAAATATCTTCAAAGTATTCCATGCCTTCCTGTCTAGGAATACAAGTAAATAAATCCTTGACATTTATAGTCAAAAAAAAAAAAATCAGAACTCCAAATGTCCTGACTAAGTTGACCTAAAAGTTCCCAAGAGTCCTTTACAAGATGCGGAACCCCTTCCACAATATGTTTGTTTTTATTCTCTACAAAAATAGACAAATTGTGAGTCTTAAAACCTCTGGCAGAAACTATGGGTCTGAAAGGTGGTGGACAGACACTCTTGTGTATTTTGGGTATACCGAATATAACAGGGACCTTGGGATGTAAATTGATCAGTAAATCATAGATGTCTTGATCAATACGCTGATCCAATAGGAATTCCTCTAAAAAACTGTCTATACGTTGGTAGGCAATGTGTATCTGGTTAATAGATACCTGGAGATAATTGTTTTCATTAAATAATAATTCTTGCATACTACTGATATAGTCATTAGAATTAAATATAACAATGCCCCCTCCCTTATCTGAGTTCATAATGCAAACAGACCTATCTCCCCTGATTTGATTTAGTAATGTTTTCTCTTTCTGATTTAAATTCGAGAAAAACCTTTTGTGACCAGCCCAAAGACAATATAAATCTTCCTTAACAGCTTTTTCATAACAATAAATCAATGGATGGAGGGGTGGATTGTAAGTACTATTTTTCTTAAGACCACCCTTAAAGGTTTTCAACCCTTCCTTTTTGGAGAAAATAACCTGAAAATTCAATTTCCTAGTATACAAGTGAATGTCTAAAAGGCCATCAGCTATATCGGGGATTTTAGCTGGTACACATTTAAGTCCCCCATTATCTGCTTGTTTAATTCTGACATTTTTTTCTGCAATTGGACCTGCATTTTTTTCTTGATAAAATAGCACCTTATTCAGTAATTCAAAACCCCATTAATCAAACAAATTAATAAAGTTGTCCACAATAATAGTATCATAGTAAAGACCAAAAGGAAATTTAAAAACACTAAGTCCCTGTGGGACCACTTTAACTCTTATACATTTATTGAAATACATGATTTCAAGTTGTAAAGCCTTAAAGTTGTATAACTTTTTTTCAAACGAAAAAATCATGTCCTTTAAAGAATTGTACTGAACAGTGTCCAAACCTTGAATATCATGCCCAGAGTGTGTTACCCCACTAGAGAATGTATAATTCTTTGATATCAAGGAGTCAAATCTGGAATTAACACCACCAGCTCCAAAGATTGTCTTAGTATGAGAAATGTTATTTTCAGATAAAAGCGGAGACAAGTGGGTATTAGTTTGTATCCTCTCTATGGGAGAAAAGTTTAAAGTACCTTATTTAGTGGTGGAAAGTCCCAAATGTGCTTCCGTGCTGTCTGTAGTAATGATGTTAACATCCTTGCCGTGGTAAACGGCCCCATCCCATTTTCTTCCCTCAAAAGTGTTGCTATTGTGAATTTGTGCCATTACCATGATGTCAGGGCACTTTCTCATCTCTTGGGGCCTAGAACAGTTTTCCGCCCTATGGTTATCGTTACCGTTACCATTACCATTACCAAGGCAATCTAAAGGCATTAAAGTAGTATCAAGACAAACCGGACTGTTATTTTTAACAGCCGTAGTTCCATGTAGTGTGAGCATGTCTATAAGTCGAGTAAGCTCACCTCTATGAGACTGAACATCCTGTTTAAGCTCTTGGAACTCTGCTGCCCACCCCAGAGGAGATCCCTGAGACAATAAGGCCTGCGTAGATGCCAAAACGAGTTCAGGAGTAGAAGGGGAGTCTATGTTAGCTAGGAACCAAATATCACCCAAATAAATCCACCGATAGTTCCAGGATGCAAAAAAAGACCAGTAACCAAAAAACATGCACCCAGTGACTATCAGGACTCCACTTTTTAATGAAAAAAACAAAGCACAATTCAGTAGTTAAGCTCTTTCATCAAGGAACAATGATTTCTTCAGAACTAAGAATAACAATCAGATTCATCATTAAATATCATGGTATTACAGTTGATTGGCTGAAAAGTCAAACATGAATACATTTTTAAAGAAACAGTAGATAATGTATAAAAAAAACAAATCTTGTTGAAAAACATACTAAAAAGCATACCCACAAAGTAAATAAAATGTATTTATGCTAAGTAATTATTGTTAAAAATTCACATTAAATATATATATAAATGAAATCTTAAGAGAACAATAATGAAATATATAATCAACCAGCATCAAAAGGTTATAAATATTTATTTTGTAATTTTTAGTCTTTTAATAATGGTTTTTTAGAAATAACAAGACACAATATTGATACCCCCACTATTTAATTATTGTTCTATCCTTGAGGGCTGGAATGATAGATATAGTATCATTCAGGCCAGGGGGGAAATTGGCAGCAAGCCAAGGGGATTGGAAAATCAGCTTTATAAGAAGGCACATTTGTAGCAATTTAGGCTTGCTGCCAATTTCCCCCTGGCCTGAATGATACTATATCTATCATTCCAGCCCTGAAGGATAGAACAATAATTAAATAGTGGGGGTATCAATATTGTGCCTTGTTATTTCTATAAAACCATTATTAAAAGACTAAAAAATTACAAAATAAATATTTATAACCTTTTGATGCTGGTTGATTATATATTTCATGATGGTTCTAGTAAGATTTCATTTATATATATTTAATGTGAATTTTTAACAATATTTACTTAGTATAAACACATTTTATTTATCTTGTAGGTATACTTTTTAGTATGTTTTTCAACAAGATTTTTTTTTATACATTAACTACTGTTTCTTTAAAAATGTATTCATTATTGACTTTTCAGCCAATCAAATGTAATACCATGCTATTTAATGATGAATCTGATTGTTGTTCTTAGTTCTGATGAAGTAATTGTACCTTGATGAAAGCACTTAACTACTGAATTGCGCTTTGTTTTTTTTTTTCATTAAAAAGTGGAGTCCTGATAGTCACTTGGTGTGTGTTTTTTTGGTTACTGGTGTTTTTTTGCATCCTGGAACTATCGGTGGATTTATTTGGGTTATATTTGGTTCCTGGCTAACATGGACTTCCCTTCAACTCCAGAACTCTTTTTGGCATGTACGCATGCCTTAATGTCTCAGGGATCTCCCCTGGGGCAGGCAGCGGAGTTCCAAGAGCTTAAACAGGATGTTCAGTGTCTTAGAGGTGAGCTTACTCAACTTATAGACAAGCACACACTACATGGAACTACGGCTGTTAAAAATAGCAGACCAGTTTGTCTTGATACTACTTTAATGGCTTTAGATTGCCTTAGTAATGGTAACCATAGGGTGGAGAACTGTTCCGGACCCCAAGTGACGAGAAAGTGCCCTGACATCATGGTAATGGTGCAAATTCACAATGGCAACTCTTTTGAGGTAAGAAAACAGAACGGGGCCATTTACCATGGCAAGGATGTTAACATCATTACTACGGACAGCACGGAAGCACATTCGGGACTTTCAACCACTAAACAAGGTACTGTAAACTTTTCTCCCAAAGGGAGGATACAAGCTAATACCCACTTGTCTCTGCTTTTATCGGAAAATAGTATTGCTCATACTAAGACAACCTTTGGAGCTGGTGGTGTTAATTCTAGATTTGACTCCTTGATATCAAAGAATTATATGTTTTCTAGTGGGGTAACTCACTCTGGGCATGATATTCAAGGTTTGGACACTGTTCAGTACAATTCTTTAAAGGACATGATTTTTTCACTTGAAAAAAAAGGTTATACAAATTTAAGACTTTACAACTTGAAACCATGTATTTCAATGAATGTATTAGAGTTAAAGTGGTCCCACAGGGACTTTGTTTTTAAATTTCCTTTTCGTCTTTACTATGATGCTATTATTGTGGATGACTTTATTAATTTGTTTGATAAGTGGGGTTTTGATTTACTGAATAAGGTGCTATTTTATCAAGAAAATATGCAGGTCCAAAAGCAGAAAAAAATTGTCAGAATTAAACAAGCAAATAATGGGGGACTTGGTTTTTTGTCAGTATGAAGAATTGTATTACAAGGTTTTAGGCAGGGTTGAGAAGAAATGTAACACCTTGTACCATAAAAAGAGCAGAAAATTAGACAGGGACATTAAGCAGTATCACTTAAAAGAAGCTTACCCCATTAACAAATTATTTTTTAAGAGAGATACCACTAACTTGGTTGAACATGAGGAAGAAATATTAGATGATGTTACTATTGTTAACGATTTTAACTATGGTGATGTACAACTAGGTTTGATTAATGAGGATTTTTCCCCTCTATGTCGCTTGGTAAGAATAGTAAACAGGAATTATGCATACAGCCATATGGTTCAGCACCCCAAGAGGTATTCCTACAGGGGGAGAGGAAGGAACAAATATTGATTCCTCCTACAACTGTGGAAGAACAACACATTATTCATACTTTTCATGGGTTCAACATTTATAGTTATACTGACAGACTTATCACTGAGGAATATTTTTCCCGTTTTGTTAAGGGTTTTAAATATGTACCTGCTAAAATCCCCAATGTAGCTGATGGCTTTCTAGACATTCATTTGTATACCTGGAAATTGAATTTTCAGGTTATTTTCTCCAAAAAGGAGGGGATGAAAACCTTTAAGGGTGGTCTTAATAAACATAGTACTTACAATCCACCCCTCCATCCACTGATTTATACTTATGAAAAAGCTGTTAAGGAAGATTTATATTGTCTTTGGGCTGGTCACAAAAGGTTTTTCTCAAATTTAAATCAGAAAGAGAAAACATTGCTAAATTAAATTAGGGGAGATAGGTCTGCTCTTATTATGACCCCAGATAAGGGAGGAGGCATTGTTATATTTAATTCTAATGACCACATCAATAGTATGCAAGAATTATTATTTAATGAAAACAATTATCTCCAGGTATCTATTAACCAGATACACCACATTGCCTACCAATGTATAGACATTTTTTTAGAGGAATTCCTATTGGACCAGTGCATTGATCAATACATCTATGATTTGCTGATCAATTTACATCCCAAAGTCCTTGTTATATTCGTTATACTCAAAGTACACAAGAGTGTCTGTACACCACCTTTCAGACCGATAGTTTCTGCCAGAGGTTCTAAGAATCACAATTTGTCTATTTTTGTAGAGAATAAAATCAAATATATTGTGGAAGGGGTTTCGCATCTTGTAAAGGACTCTTGGGAATTTTTAGGTCAACTTAGTCAGGACATTTGGAGTTCTGATTTATTTTTTTTTTTGACTATAGATGTCAAGGATTTATTTACTTGTATTCCTAGACAGGAAGGCGTGGAATACTTTGAAGACACTTTATTTCTTGACTCTATTTTGACACATGATGAGGTTACATTAATATATGAGTTGATGGCTATCATATTGGACTATAATTACATATATTTTGAAGGCCAATATTATCGGCAAGTTTCCGGAGTGGCCATGGGAGCGGTGTGTGCTCTGTTATATGCAAATATACTACTTTTGGGATGGGAACTTTGTTACATATTCAATAGTAGTTGGTGGGCTAATCATATACTGTTATATAATAGATACCTGGATGATATCTTTATTTTATGGAAAGGGGAAAAGGACAAAATCCCCACATTTATAAAATATTTAAATTACACTACTCCCTTTCTAAAATTTATATTTTCTTATGATGGGAAAGAGATATCTTATCTGGATACCCTAATTTCTCACACTTCATGTGGTTTCAAGTCTAGGGTGCTTCGAAAAAGTACTTTTTGTAATTCCTATTTGCATTTTTCTTGCCATCATTCATTTTCACAAACGTAAAGCATTATTAAGGGGCAAGGCATATGTATTGCACGTAGAAATCTGATTTGGATGATGTTAGAAAGAGAGTTAGAGACGTTAAGGAATATGTTTATTGAGACGGGGGACCCTAGAGATTTGGTTGAGTCTATACTGGACAGGATTTATCATGAGTGGGGTAAGAAATACAAACTACTTTTTGGGGCAGGAGCTTTATTACAGGCCCATTTGGGTAAATAAGTTTCTCCCTCTATACCTGTCCATTGTACACAAGCTTGTACAGTTCAATATAGTGTTCTATCTTTTTTTTGGCTTTTCCCGGTTAGGGGTCACCACAGCGGAACTCCAGTCCACTCATGATTGGCAGTGGATTTTTACAGTGCCGAGTTGCCAGCCCGATGCCCAACCTTCAAAGAAGGCATACCCATTCAAGCTCACACATACCTGCATGTCTTTAGCGTCACTCGACCATGGGGAGGACATGAAGACTCTTCACAAAAGGAGCTCCAGCTGAGAATTGAACAGGAGAACCTCTTCCTGTGAGACGACAATGCTAACTGCTGCACTACCACTGTTGCTTCTATCTAAAGATATTAAAAACATTTTACAAAAGAACTGGAGTATATTTAGGATGAACCAGGATATATACCATGCTGTGGGGGACCAACCTTTCTTTAGCATTAAAATAGGGATGAATTTAAAAGAACTACTAGAAACTCCTATTACATATAGACACCATAATATTGGAAAAGGTACTAGGAGTTGTGGTTACTGTTCACAGTGTGGGTACATTTTTACGGAATCTATTGTGGTATTGAGTGATAAAATGAGAACCTGCATTAATTTTAGACATGGCAACTGCAACATTCAGAGAATAGTTTATCTGGCATTATGTGACACTTGTCCAGGATTTTACATCTGGAAGACTGAAAGATCTTTAAAACGAAGAATTTACTAGCACATGTATGAATTAAAAAACAAAAAAGATACTAACGCATTATTTAGGCACTCCTTGGATTGCGAGAACTTTCATGGTTTTAAATTCAGCATCCTGGACAGTGTACACATAGAGCCTAGGGGTGGGGATTGGAAAAATCAGCTTTGTAAGAAGGAAATTTTGTGGCAACTTAGGCTTGCTGCCAATTTCCCCCCTGGCCTGAATGATACTATATCTATCATTCCAGCCCTCAAGGATAGAACAATAATTAAATAGTGGGGGTTTCAATATTGTGCCTTGTTATTTCTATAAAACCATTATTAAAAGACTAAAAAATTGCTAAATAAATATTCATAACCTTTTGATGTTGGTTGATTATATATTTAATTATTGTTCTAGTAAGATTTCTTTTATATATGTTTAATATGAATTTTTAACAATATTTACTTAGTATAAACACATTTTATTTATTTTGTGGGTATACATTTTAGTATGTTTTTCAACAAGATTTGTTTTTTATACATTATCTACTATTTCTTTAAAAATTTATTCATTATTGACTTTTCAGCCAATCAATTGTAATACCATGCTATTCAATAATGAATCTAATTGTTGTTCTTAGTTCTGATGAAGTCATTGTTACTTGATGAAAGCACTTAATTACTGAATTGTGCTTTGTTTTTTTTCATTAAAAAGTGGAGTCCTGATAGTCACTGGGTGCATGTTTTTTGGTTACTGGTGTTTTCTTGGAATCCCATTGTGTTGAATGGAACAATATTAGTAAAAAATACAATGGTAATGTTTATATAGTGCACAGACTCGTTATATCTTTACCAAGTAAGAACTAAATTCCTGCACCCTGTAATATATGGATGTATAGCTTTAATACTAGCAAGATGCCTACAGTTCTTAGCAAGTCATGTGGAACACAGAAGTTCTGAAGAGTTCAGATAGAAGGTAGGCCTTATGGAGGGTAAATCATGTCTCCTATTCTCTATGTTTATTAATCCTTCTGACATCACATAGGGTCAGGGAGTGAAGAGATATTTGTCAGAAATGACAAAATATTTGAAGAATGAATAAACATATCATGTTCAAGATTTTTTGATTCAACAGAAGTATAATTCAGAGTAGAAATACATCTCAGCTGAATCCTCCAGGAATTCTTGCCATTAAATACATTTGGTGGAAAAATAAAGGTTTGGATACAAACATGTAACTATCCTTCATTGCAAGTAGATTAACTGAGACATTTGATTAGGTACAAAGTTTGACATTCCTGCACGGTGCAGAGGAAACTACATGCAGTTATTTAACTCTTTTACATGTTTTAATGAAAAGGAATATAAAATATCAACAGAGAGACAGAACAGTTCAATAATTATGAGCAGCCCAGAAAGAACTGGCCTATTAGTTATGTGTTCTTTAAGGAGCACAAGGTCCTATGGAGGATATAGATACATATATACTGAGCTTAAGAACAAAGTTAATATTAGTAGATTTTTTGAGTTGTATAATTCTGCTATAAGAGATAAAACAATCTGTGTCATAAGAAATGATAAAACAAGAGTATCTTATTTAGAAAAGCCATAAATTTGATAAAAGATGTGGATGCGTATCAAACAAGTGAAGTCACTAATAAAGATTTAAAAGAGGTAACTGCAAAAGTAGATGCATGTAAATTAAAATGCTACCCAATAAAGTAACAAAAATGAGTAATAAAGGCAGCATATGTTGTAAAGCTATGGATATAAAATGGCAATACACAATAACAAGTCCAAAAAAAAAAACTTATTGTGGAATAAAATTCAAGCTTGCATTAGATGTGGCTTAAGCATGAATACAGGCATTGTACAGTTTTGAATAAACTCCCGTAACACATGCAAGAAAACATGTCGCATAGATGTGTAAATGCAAAAGCAGCTTTGAGTTTTTAAAATTAATTGTTAGTCATTAAACAAATGCATTGTTATTGCAAAGGTGAAAATTCTTGTCACTCTAAAGTCTTAAAATGCATCTGAGGCAGTGACATGGGTGTGCAGAGCAGAGTGTTAGAAAGAAGTACAGGAAATAATATGTTGTCAGAAAATAATTTTAAGCAACTTTGTCTAGATGGTTTTCAACATAGAGAGCTATGTTTAGATTGATAATGTATTCTGGCAAATGATTGCCACAACTGACTGAAAAAAATGCTGACGTGAGTGTAAAATTTGGAATGGGAGACTCATTTTTCTAATATCTACACTAAAAGAAATATATTCTAATATTTAGACTTGTGTGACTTGAGAAAAGCTTGAGAACTGTAAAAGTATAAAAGCAAGGACTGCATGTGAATACAATCATTCATTTAGTCAGATAAGTGCAATATTTCAATGATACATAGCAGTGATACTATGGAATGCGTATGATTTATTTACAGGCATTGGGACCTTGCCTGGGAAATCATTATAATTAACCCATTTCTTTCCAATTTTACATAAGGTTGGGTGTCATGCCAACTTTTGTCACTTCTCTCTATTCAGTGCCACTCTATAACCTTATCCAACAGTCATGCCTTCCTGTGTCAGGTCTTCTCTCAAGTAATGCATGCATCTCATGGGTAGACATCATCATCTCCTTTTGTTTTCTTACTGTCTTTCCAAAATCTGCTTTACCAAACTGTTTTCTGTCTTCTTGCACACAAGGCCAGACTACTATAATCTATTCCCCTTCACATGTTCTGTAACTGAGGCTACTTTAACTTATATTCCAATGTTCTCATTTCTTCATCTGTCCCACAGTATGGTTCCTAGTACCCATCTCAGGCATTTCATCTCTTTCCCCTCAAGCTTCTTCACATGCTTTCACTGCCCTGATTCCTGTATCATGCAGTAGCAATGGTCACACTACTGCTTTGTACAACTTTCTTTTCAATTTCTTTGTCTTTCTTTTGTCAAATACTACCATGAAACTTTGTTCCAGGAGGTTATAGCACATGTGATTGTAGATTTGATGCCCTAATTTAGACTTCCCTTCTCCTCAGCCATACTTCCCAGATACTTTAAACTGTTTACCTGTTCCATTACTTTCCATCTACCTTACTTTTCAACTTCTTTTGATTTCTCTAATTTGCTGCCATGAACCTATGCCACTATTTTCCCTTCTATCTCAGATTTCTTCAGATTTCTCCCATTTGCTCTATTGACCACTGTCTTGTTTTATTTTTACTCAGTTTTAACATATGTGCCTTAGGCTTTTACATTCCAGTTGTCCCTATTTTTTACCCATACCTCCCAAATAACCCAATTTTCAGAGAATGTTCAGATTTGTGCCTCATATTTTAATCTGTTCTTCATAAAATGTGTGGTTCTCTGGAAAATCATCAAGGATTGAAGTTCCTAAATAATGACACACGTTTAAGTTTCTGACTTAATGTCCATCAGAAAATGCATGCTAATATAAAACCTATTATTTGAGCAACTTTGTAAGTTTACAAGATTGATATATAAAATCTGAACCTGATTTAGGGCCTATCTCCCTCCATTATTTTTTTTCAAGAGTTGGCTAGTAGTGCTGCATTGTCTGCATAAGAAGCTTTGCTGATTTGTCCCCAGATCTGTGTGCTGATATAGCCTAGTAGAATGTTCCATACAAATAAAACCAGATATAATGCAGGCAATATGCCCAGAAGAAAGTACCAGTAGCATGTAGAAGGAAAGTAGAACAGGAACTGAAGAGAAGACAAAGCTGGTATCATTAAGTTACAATGAGAGCTACACAAAGTAGTGAGTTGTGTTGTCACTGTTGTAAAGACAGCATTTTTGGATCATTTGTAAAATCAAAATAAATTAATTAAAAATATTAATCTTTGCTTTCAATTGAAATATCGGTCTCATGAAATCCAAGTTTTTTTCTTAGTACTATACGCAAACCAGCATTTCTGACTGATAGACTAGACAAACAAGCTTCAGACTTTCTACACCTAATGCTTTGGAGTGTGTCATACAATACAATACAAGTAAAATACAGTTTCCATAGAATTCAGTTTGATATTTCATTAGCACCAGAGACATTTCAAAGAGCTGTAGCGCCGTTAACTGAATACTCTTTAGGCCTTGTAAATGGTGTTCATAATGTATTACTCTTTGGACAGGCACAAGAAAGGCATGACTAATGACTGATATAGATGCTGAAATATATTGAAACATCATAATTATAGATAAAACATGAACAAAACACATTTTAAATGTGTATTTTGATGTTTGACAAGTATGTATTTATGTAGGTTTTTTCCTGTGCTTATTGTTACCCATTTACACAGCTGTATTTTGCACAAGTATATGATCTTCTTGTTTTTTAATGTCAAATAACTGGTGTGTATTTTATTTAAGTACTTTGTGAATATTTTTTTTCTGATTAAATCACATAGAAGCTTTTTTTTCAAATATATTTTTACTGCATTTTTTCTTTTTTTTAATACAAGAAAAGAATGGCATAGAAAAATATAAGGACAAGGTACTTGGAATATCAAGTTGCAGTAATCCTAATGAGATATACATAACATGAACCATCAGTGTTAAACTAACAATATGCAGAATTAACTAAAAATCAAGCTGTTTGTATTGATCTGTAAAACAGAATACACAGAGATAATATACATCATATTGAAATCTGACATTAAAACACTTGCATCAAGACATTCTAGCCTGTCTAACTTACACTATATCTTGTACTATGTACACTATATACACTGATGTCACCTTAAATGTTCATCTTATATATATTACCATGACCTGCCCACTGTAAGTTGTGAAAGTGCTTTTAGGCTGTTGTTTTCATGTTTTTCCAAGTGTTGTTTAGTCTATATTTTTAGTCATTATTTCATTTGGAATCTTTACACAAATTTTGATTGTGTACAGAATAACTACAAGTTTAATAAGAACAAATATAACATTTGAGTAACAGGCCCATAGGTCTTATCCTAATGACAGAAAAACTGAATCTTAATACTTATGTCTAAGATAATTACGTTTCAAAGAAGGCTGCTAGAGCAAGCTGTCTCCTCACAATTGTGGTATGAATAGTAAAGAGTGTTGAGGTATGCAATTAAAAACAATTCATGTTTTGATATTAAAATGATAAGATGTGAATAAGCCAGTGGTGTTACAAGTAGATGCCATACATAATATAGGAGATATAATCTTACAGGAGAATAGACTGAAAAACTGATTGCCTATGGACCAAGAGCACTTACAGATGAACAAAATATATGTTTGATAGAAACTGAACTATTATCAATAGGGTAAGGATGAGAGAAATTCTAAGAATGTATATTTATACATTTAGGATGGAAAAGGCCATAAAACCTTGCAAAGCATGGTTGTAAAGTCTTTATACTTGGAACTTCTGAGATTGAAGACACTGTTACTTAGCTCTGTATCTCAGCCAGCAGTCAGCTAATTAAGTATTGCATTCTTTTGTTGCTGGAAGCTGCATCAGTTACCTAGAACCAAGAGTCAGAAGGAGCATTATATATGTAAAAAGACAGTTGTGTTAGAAGAAAATAGAGATTGTGGTAGCTATGACAACCAAGAGTTGTACACATACCCAGATTTGTGACACAGAGGGATACGAGCCCTGACTACACTCAGATGGCTCAAATTTGAGTGGCAACATGGGAAGTGGAATGGGTTGTGCAGGGAGGTAGGAGTGAACAGTAGTTGCTGGCTTGTCCTTTCCACCAGACACTCAAACAGTAGTGTAGGGGTAAATCTGATAGCATGAAAGGGTTATTGGGTGATACCATGCTATATGGAGCTGGGAATACCTACTTACAACTGGTCATATATTCACTGATTCTGTAGTATATAACAGAAGACATGGCCACTGTGGAGAGAGGATTAGCTGGCAAGGAAGAAGGGAAATAAATGGCTTGGCAAACTGCTCTGCTACCCGACCTATGACTAATGCCTCTGATAAATGAATGGGATGATGTGGCTTTCACCTCAGGCAGGCTATAAATGGGTTATAGGTTTCTTGGCTTGCCTGGGAAAATATGGACCTGGCTTTCACCTGCATGGAAGATGGAATGGCTAACTGAGAGCAAGGAGATGAGTCACTGGATGAGGTCATGCAGATGCAAATAAAAGTTGCAGAGAGAAGAGGGGGAGAAAGAGAGAGAGAAAAATGACACTCACAAGGTTGTGTTTCAATAGCAACTCTAGTGCAAGAACAACTGTGCATAAAAGGAAGACCAGAGATCCATTTTAAATAGTCTTACTTGATTCTCCAGATATGGTAGACCATTGATTAAACCAGACATATATCAAGAATTACAGAGTTTAAATAATTCTAAGGACTGCAAATAGTGGAATTGAAATATTTTGAATGTCTACAGAAAGTTTTATTTTACTTTAAATGAATTATGACTTATACAGTATTGTGCTAAGATCAATTAACTGTGAACAGTATAATGTAATGCATGTGACTTTGTAGATCTTTATATTTTACAGATTTAGAACAAGGGGATATTGCATATATGCAAAGATTCAATGCCAGTGATGTAGATATAGTGATTAGTATGTCATGTGATACTTAGAAGTTCCAGTGTGTTTGGTTGGAATATATACCTCATAGAGTTTAGACCAAATCTCCAGTCTCTTTGTATTACTTTTAAATCTTATGACATGACATATACAACCTGACAAGTATTACTGAGGTTGTTAAGCAGGTAACCCTGCTTGACAAATGCATCCCTTTTCAAGGGGAATACATAAAGCACCATCTGATTATGTGACTTACCCAGATTCATGCTATTTGAAAGTGGAAATTTTCTTTTTTCTTTATCTTTTATTGACTTGGTTAGTCCCACTATGCCAATGGCTCTTTTTCATGAGAGATCTGAGAAGGTGTTCAGACTGAGTAAGAGATGTTTGGCCAGGGCAATGAGGAATTTCCCTACTCTTTTCAAAGTGTGCCTTCACACTTCCATTCCTAATGTGGAGTTGGCTGTGAGGAACAGATCTATGGACAAAGAGTAAGATGGTGGTGATGGTGATATATTAGAAATGTTTTGTGGCAATCCATGCATTGGAATAAGCTCAAAGGATAGAGTTGGAGTGTGCAGTTGTAGAAAGTGACACAATTAATGTGAACAGTGAAAATTAATTTATAAATAATCAACATTTAACTTTTAGGTTGACCTAGGAGGCGCAGGATGTGGTGGATTTGGAAATTGTCATTATGGAGGTTTCTAAGGGTGGTCTAAATGATTAGAAATTGATTTGTTTAATGATGAAAAGGAGATCCAGATGTTGATTCTGAGGTTTTGTGGGCTGATGTTACTAAGAGGATTATTGGAGAAAAAGAAAGTGATGTTAGAGGCATTGCCAGTGAACTAAACATGGATGTGAGTTGTAATCAATGTAAATCATCTGCTACAGTAGCAGGAGGGATTTAGCTGAAAGCAAAAGGTACTGAAATATATATAAAAAGAAATTATCAACAGTTAAAATAAAAACTTTGAACAGATACTTCACATGAGAAATGTTTATTATTTCCTCTGCGTTTTCAGTTAAGTATGTTAGATTGTTAAATCATCTTAGCGAAACATTTTGTGATGTAACGTCTGAGTCAAAAATATTGATGAAAAAATATTTTGTGTGTGATAAATATATATATATATATATATATATATATATATATATATATATCCCATGGAATGAATATTGAGAACAAGAGACTCGTTTAAAAAAGTGACTATACAATTTAGAATACATGAAACAAAAAAAAGTGATGTACACAAGTATATAGGCAAAGTTTGTCTGAAGGTGGGATAGATGTGTAAGGTAAAGCATAATCAAAATTGTGGAATGGTGCTTGGATTGCAGAATTAATTTAAAAAAAAAATAACAATTGCATCCTTCAAGTGTGAGTTTTGGTGCAGGAGCAAAAAGTGGCTTAAAGAAATGGGGGCCAGCCAAAAATATGCTATTTTGTGGCTGTGGTAATCATCTAATTGGTGAATGTAAAAACATGTAACTATTCTGAGAAGAAAGGACAATGAAAAAAAAAAAGAAAGAATGAAGAGTTGGTAAAGAAGCAGGGCATTTTTGGTGTGAATGTAAAAAGAGGGGTATATGCAAGAGGTGGGACAAACAGAAAATGCCTTAGAAAATGCTGAGTCATGTAATGAGCAGCAGATAAGTGATGGAGGAGAAAACAGGAATAGTGATAACTCAGTGAGGAAAACATACAGGAACTTGATTCCCAAGGGTTAACAAGTACTGACAGCCAAGTTATTATCTTGGAAACTAGGGACAGACCAGAGCATTTATGGAAAGAACAATTGGTAAGAGATGACACAGATTTGTAAATAGGGAATGTATCACAAAATGAAGGATCAGATGACAAAGAAGAAGTAAGGTAAGTTAATGAAACAAACATATTGTCAGAGAAAGATTAAAAGTTAAAACAAAAAAGAAAATTTAAGAATTTCCCACCAAAAGTTTTTTTTTAAAGGAAAATAATAAGGGTAAATCAGTTTAATTGAATGTTAATAGTTTGAGAAATAGAGCTAGCGAATTGGTTATACACAAATGGTGTGGAAAGCAGAAAGTGGATATTATTCATTTGCAGATCACCAGATTTATTATAGAGGCAGACAGATTTCTCATTGAAAGTTTATTCAGTAAGCAGGTAGTGTGGAATCCGGGTACTGAAACTTGTCCAGGCTTAGTTTTTTTTAATGAATAACAATATGAAAGTATTAGATACTTGGATACTTGTTTTGTTGTAGAAGGTGTGATAGATATTAGATACAAAAAAGAAGTTTTTAGGATAACAGGGCTGTATACATACACAGATATGAAGGAAAGAGAAAAACTATTTGAATAAAACAAAACCAATTGTATCTGTGAATATAAATATTATCACTATTGGAGATTATAATTGTACAATTAGAGAAATGAAGGAGCAGGTAATACACGGTATAAAAAATGAAGGAGTTCTTAAAATGGGGAACTTTATGGGTATGGAAAAATAAGAACTGGGCGTACAACAGATAACCCATACTCACAGAATTAGATTTTTTTTTCAGAAGGTATAAAAGAGATAGCAGGAGATATTTTGATAACTGTTTTCTGACCATAAAGAAATTTTGGCAGACATAGGTAAAAATGAGGCAATAAGGGAAGTGAAAGGAATGAAATGTTTAACAGGAAAATGTATTGATGAATGCATCCTAGATTCAGAAATCAGACAGTTATGGTATGACCACATGACTATGGCTCTCTTTTGCAAATCATGGATGGATTGGTGGTGATTTTTTTAAAGAAAAAGTATTACTAGTGTATGTACAGTAAGAGAGGCAGTATATAAAACAGAACTACATAACATGTTATATAAAGAAAGATTACGAAACTTGGAAAAAGATTAAAAATGAACTGCATGAGAGAAACAAAAAAGAGTTGAGCCGTTATTATACAAGCAGAACTATTATTTGAAAGGGAAAAAGGAAGAAGACAGTAAAAGCTAATTTAGCTATGATGAAAGAAAGGGAGAGGTGAAGTACATACAGAACAAGATTACAGATACTGTGGAGGAACATATGAAAGAGTTGTATACTAGAGCAAAAGGGGGAACCAAGGTGAGTGGGAGTAAACAAGTTACCCAAACAAAAAGTGAGGATGCTAAATAAAGGTCTAACTCTAGAAGAAGTAGAAGAGCTGATAAAGCTGGTAAAAGAATAGGTTGATAATAAAACACCAAATGTCTAAGAACTCGAAACAAAAAATACAGCAAACTCCAAGCAGATAGGAAATACCAAACACGGAGATGATAGAAAAAGTTTTCCTTTAATAACATGTCCTGGTACCTCGGAAAATTGCCTTCAGTGGAACACCTCACCATACAAAAACCATCTCCTTATATACAATTAACTCATTAATCAATCAATTCATTAATCAATTTGGAATGAATTTAAAAGTATAGCAACTTAATATTGTCATAAAAATTCATGACAATGTTGCACAACAGCATAAATTAACATTGCTGAATTTAACTACATATTAACACATACCTACAACTTATGCCTTAATACAAAATCAAAAATATTATTAAAAATATAACAAGTTTGACAATGCAAAATTTTCATAATGGAATCCCAGTGTCTAAATTCATGCCCCTCGGATATAAAGTATGATAATTAAAAATCATTTTATATTCTAATCTACTGAGTTCAGTTTTGAAATTACCAATCTCAAAATGTGGTCTAGCCAACACACTAAAAATAAATCCATCACTATTACCATTGTGCACATTAACAAAATGTGTGGCCACGGGGCTATCCATGTTACTCCTTCTCACATCCCCCAAATGTTTGAGGATGCAAATTTTAACTTTTCTAGTAATTTGGCCAACATACCAAAGTGGCTTGGCACAATCACACCCCAAAATATAAACCACCCCTTGTGATGAACAGTCAAACTTCTCAAACGCTTGATACTTTTTCCCATTAATTTTCTTTCCATGTAGATTTCTAACTCTATGACATACAGAACATCGTCCACAACATTGCATGCCAACATTCGAGGCATCTGTTAAATAATCCAACATCCTAGTTAACAATTCTTTCAAATTATTAAATCTACTGTAGGAAAAAGTAATATGTTTAGGAAACAAACAACCAACAGTCACATCATCACAAACTATATGCCAAAATTGTTTGACAATATTTTCAACTATCCGTGAAAATTCAGAATACCTGGATACAAAAAATAATCTATCCTGTTCACGTGAAGCTGAGCATTGTTTGTGGTAAACACCTCTTGTTTTCTGTCCTCCACACAACCTATCCTTAATTCCTAACAGCATTGTCTCTGAATAACCTCTGGAAGAAAGTCTTACAAGCACCTCACTAAGGACTTCATCCCACAATTTTAAGCCAGAAGTGTTCCTGAGGATTCTTTTAAATTTCCCTTCAGGCAATGCTTTGATTAAATGTGGAGGATGCATGCTGCTGGCATGCAAAAAATTATTGACCGAGGTGGGTTTCCTAAATGGTCTGTGTTGCACCTTATAATCCCCTCCAATGTAAAATTCTACATCCAAGAAAGATATTTTTTTCTCTTGAACATTCAAAAACAAAACTAAGCCCATGTGAGTTTTTGTTCAAATCCTGTATAAAACCATTAAACAAAGATGATTTTCCCTTACAAACAAAAATAAGATCATCAATGTATCGTTTATAAAAAACATTGTTAACAAAAAAATGCATTCTGAAACATGAATTCCTTCTCAAATTCACCCATGTATATGACTGCATAGGTGGAAACAAAGGCCGCTCCCATAGCTGTTCCTTTAATTTGAAGGTAAAAATCCTTCTTCCACACAAAATAATTGTGTGTAAGACTATATTCCAGCAAAGATAGCAGAAACATGGTATGAGGGCCTTCACCCATCATCTTTTTCATGGCTTCCAGACCCCAATGCTTGTCAATGTTGGTGTATAAAGAAGAAACATCTACTGTGGCCCAATATAATTCTTCATCCCATGCAGTACTCTACAAACATCCTGGGTGTTTTTTTACATGGGAAGGTACCCTAGACAAATAGCTTTTGAAATGAAAATCAAGAAATTTATTTGTTCTTTCTATGTAAGAACCCACCCCCGAGATGACTGGTCTCATTGGTGGGTTAACCATACTCTTATGAATTTTGGGAATTGCATAAATGTAGGGGTGCTTTGGTTCCCTCGTCAATAATTTTTTAAAATCACTGTCCGAAAAAAATCCAAGTCTCTCACCCCTCTCAAGCAACTCAACAAGTTCATCTGAATACTGTCTCAGAGGGTTATAATTCAATTTCCTATAAACATCTTCTCTAAGCAACTCTTCAATAATGCTGTCATATTTTACATTATCCATAACTACCCAATTGCCTCCTTTACCAGCTGGTCTCACAGTCACTCTATATAATTGGGTTCTAAATTCCTTTAAAGAAAGCCATTCATCTTTGGAAAGATTGAACACCCTATCTTTTCTACAAAAATCTAAATATTCTCTTTCAATGCTTGCACATACCACATATTCAAATGCATTAATGGCTGTCGAACGTTTCAGAGGCAAAAAGGCACTATCATTAGAGAAATGTGGCAAACAAATACGTGTGTAACCTGCCCCAAACAGTCCATCACCTACGATATTCCCATCATCATATAAATTTTCACTTTCAAAAGACATTTCATCATTAATATCATAAATACTTAAATTTATCAATTCATCGTCTTCTTCTTCAGCAATAACATTTGAAGTTTCAATGTGTGTGCTTAAATTGCATTCAAAAAAATATACCTTCAAATTCAATTTGCGGACAAACCTTCTAACATCCAGAATTACGTCCGCTAACATGGGCAGTTTTGTAAGTATAAATTTAGTACCTTTATACAAGACACTACAAAATTCCTTCGACATATCAACATTGGAAAGGTTAATTATGCTTAAATTATCACAACTTGTGGAACAAACATCCTCACAACATACATCATTTACAAGAAAGTCCCGTGAACTCACATTAAAGTCCAAATCACTACCAAAAGTGTTATTGTCAATACAAACTGATCCCAATAGATGGGAAGTACCAAAAGGTCTTACTTTTGATTTTTGTAATAAAAAGGCAACTTCCCTTGATTCTTCCTCGAGCGAGTCTGCATATTTGAGTTCGTTTTATTGACATTTTGGTCAGATTTTCCAGTCTCTACCCATTCAGTTGAACTGTCTGTTCCGGTATCTTCAAAAGATACACTCTTCCAACTACTAACGGTCTCCATAGATGAACATGACAAACCGTCCTCACTTCTGGGCATGCATATCTTGAAATTCTAACGCTGACAGTGTCCCTTACATGGCCAATTAAATACTTCATTTTTTTCATAATCCCTTATGTCCCTGTTAAGTTTTGATTTCTTTCTCCCCATAACATCATTCTCTACCTTGTTAATTTTTTCATTAATATTTCTGAAAGTGCCTTGAAAAACATTAGGCGGGGTTTTATTCATTAATTCATGTTGCAATTCAACAATCTATTTCCGTAGATTGTCAACAGTTCTATTATTTCTCTTAATTAGTATTTTAAGCCAGTTAAGGGTACATTCTTGTGCGACCTGTCTCCATTCTGAAAGCAGGTCACTCTCATCTTCACCAAAGCCACCAGCAGGCAACCTATCAATGTGCAACTCTCTAGGGGTAATGTTCAAAGCAACATATTTTTCAAGCAGCTTAGAGTCATAGAAAACAGTCACCTCTTTAGACATCAACCTCTCCAACTGGGCAAACTCTTCCGAGCAAGAATCAGTGACGCTGGCAGACCACAAATCTGATGCAGCAAATTTTTATTCTCTTTCTTTCACAAATTCAGTGAACAAAAAGTTCTCACCACTGCAATTTCCTTCTGCAATAACACGATCCATAATAAAACACCAAATGTCTAAGAACTCGAAACAAAAAATACACCAAACTCCAAGCAGATAGGAAGTACCAAACACGGAGATGATAGAAAAAGTTTTCCTTTAATAACATGTCCTGGTACCTTGACAATTCGCCTTCAGTGGAACACCTCACCATACAAAAACAATCTCCTTACATACAATTAACTCATTAATCAATTTGGAATGAATTTAAAAGTATAGCAACTCAATATTGTCTTAAAAATTCATGACAATGTTGCACAACAGCATAAATAAACATTGCTGAATTTAAATACATACTAACACATACCTACAACTTATGCCTTAATACAAAATCAAAAATATTATTAACAATACAAAAATTTCGACAATGCAAAATTTTCATAACGGAATCCCGGTGTCTAAATTCATGTCCCTCGGATATAAAGTATGATAATTAAAAATCATTTTATATTCTAATCTACTGAGTTCAGTTTTGAAATTACCAATCTCAAAATGTGGTCTAGCCAATACAGTAAAAATAAATCCATCACTATTACCATTGTGCACATTAACAAAATATGTGGCCACAGGGCTATCCATGTTACTCCTTCTCACATCCCACAAATGTTCGAGGATGCAAATTTTTAATTTTCTAGTAGTTTGGCCAACATACCAAAGTGACTTGGCACAATCACACCCCAAAATATAAACCACAGCTTGTGATGAACAGTCAAACTTCTCAAACGCTTGATACTTTTTCACATTAATTTTCTTTCCATGTATATTTCTAACTCTATGACATACAGAACATCGTTCACAACATTGCATGCCAACATTCGAGGCATCTGTTAAATAATCCAACTTCCTAGTTAACAATTCTTTCAAATTATTAAATCTACTGCAGGAAAAAGTAATATGTCTAGGAAACAAACAACCAACAGTCACATCATCACAAACTATATGCCAAAATTGTTTGACAATATTTTCAACTATCCGTGAAAATTCAGAATACCTGGATACAAAAAATAATCTATCCTGTTCACGTGAAGCTGAGCATTGTTTGTGGTAAACACCTCTTGTTTTCTGTCCTCCACACAACCTATCCTTAATTCCTAACAGCATTGTCTCCGAATAACCTCTGGAAGAAAGTCTTACAAGCACCTCACTAAGGACTTCATCCCACAATTTTAAGTCAGAGGTGTTCCTGAGGATTCTTTTAAATTCCCCTTCAGGCAATGCTTTGATCAAATGTGGAGGATGCATGCTGCTGGCATGCAAAAAAATTATTGACCGAGGTGGGTTTCCTAAACGGTCTATGTTGCACCTTATAATCCCCTCCAATGTAAAATTCTACGTCCAAGAAAGATATTTTTTCTCTTGAACATTCAAAAACAAAACTAAACCCATGTGAGTTTTTGTTAAAATCCTGTATAAAACCATTAAACAAAGATGATTTTCCCTTACAAACAAAAATAAGATCATCAATGTATCGTTTATAAAAAACAACATTGTTAACAAAAAATGCATTCTGAAACATGAATTCCTTCTCAAATTCACCCATGTATATGACTGCATAGGTGGGAGCAAAGGCCGCTCCCATAGCTGTTCCTTTAACTTGAAGGTAAAAATCCTTCTTTCACACAAAATAATTGTGTGTAAGACTATATTCCAACAAAGATAGCAGGAATATGGTACGAGGGCCTTCACCCATCATCTTTTTCATGGCTTCCAGGCCCCAACGCTTGTCAATGTTGGTGTATAAAGAGGAAACATCTACTGTGGCCCAATATAATTCTTCATCCCACATCATCCCACGCACTGCTCCACAAACATCCTGGGTGTTTTTGCATGGGAAGGTACCCTAGACAAATAGCTTTTGAAATGAAAATCAAGAAATTTATTTGTTCTTTCTATGTAAGAACCCACCCCCGAGATTATGGGTCTCCCTGGTGGGTTAACCATACTCTTATGAATTTTGGGAATTGCATAAATGTAGGGGTGCCTTGGTTCCCTCATCAATAATTTTTTAACATCACCTCTTTAGACATCAACCTCTCCAACCGGGCAAACTCTTCCGAGCAAGAATCAGTGACACTGGCAGACCACAAATCTGATGCAGCAAATTTTCGTTCTCTTTCTTTCACAAATTCAGTGAACAAAAAGTTCTCACCACTGGAACTTCCTTCTGCAATAACACGATCCATAGTAAAACACCAAATGTCTAAGAACTCGAAACAAAAGATACACCAAACTCCAAGCAGATAGGAAATACCAAACACGTTCTGGTACCTCGGCAATTCGCCTTCAGTGGAACACCTCACCATACAAAAACCATCTCCTTATATACAATTAACTCATTAATCAATCAATTCATTAATCAATTTGGAATGAATTTAAAAGTATAGCAACTCAATATTGTCTTAAAAATTCATGACAATGTTGCACAACAGCATAAATAAACATTGTTGAATTTAAATACATACTAACACATACCTACAACTTATGCTTTAATACAAAATCAAAAATATTATTAACAATACAAAAATTTCGACAATGCAAAATTTTCATAACGGAATCCCAGTGTCTAAATTCATGCCCCTTGGATATAAAGTATGATAATCAAAAATTATTTTATATTCTAATCTATTGAGGTGAGTGGGAGTAAACAAGTTACCCTAACAAAAAGTGAGGATGCTAACTAAAGGTCTAACTCTAAAAGAAGTAGAAGAGCTGATAAAACTGGTAAAAGAATAGGTTGTGTTAGACAAGGATGGTTGGGTTATGGTATACATAAAAGATTTATTAGGGAGCAAAAGATGGTTCTTGTAAAAGTGTCCAATGAACGGTTAGAAGAACAAATTAATAAAGAAAAATGTGAAGGTGTTATTAAATATATACAGAAAAGGTTGACAAAAGAGATATTAGAAATCTGAGGCCCATAGCATTAAACAATGACAATAATTTTGGAGGATTATACACAGGAAGTTCAAGGGGGTAAGTTAAATTATAGCCGATGGTCTATATGGCATAAAGGGAAAGGACAGAAAAGAGTTATTGACTGCAAGAAAGGAAAGGGAATGTTAAAATCAAGACTGGGGATATAAATAAGGCTTTTGGTGGCATTAACCATGCTAGTTTATAGGTTCACAGATAAATACTAGGCTAGCTGCCCTTGAATATTATGAAATATTTTAATACAACATGACATTAGGGGAAGACTCATAAATGTTTTAAGGTCAGCTTATGAAAATAATAAAGTCACAATATTAGTTAGTGGCTGGTTTACTTCAGCTGTAGAAGTAAAGTAAGGGGTAAGTCTAGGATGCCCCATTAGTGACATTTTATTTTCTTTGGTTATGAATAATATTTCCAGAAAGATGCAGGTTGAGATGAAGGAAGGGTAATTTTATGTGCATAGAAAAAATGTGCATTCATCGTTATATTCCCTATGATGATTACATTATTACAGCTAAATATAAAGTCTGGATGAGGAAAATGTTAGGAAATTTATTTGTTTTATATTGCTAGAAGTGGGTTTGGGTATTAACATGGATAAAAGTACAGATTTTGAAGATATAATATTAACGCTAGGAGTGCAGTTTTCAAAAAAATAAATAAATATCACTGCTGGATATTGCCTTTGGAAAGGTAGAGATAGTGGAAAATAAATGGGAAGAAATTATGGAAAATAAAGCAAACGTTTATGTTCTGGAAAACTTTCAGGTTATCTTTCAGCAAAAATGTATTTATGACAAACTCTGTGTTGATTGGAAAGATTGTATACTTGGTTACAGTCTGTATGATTCCAGGAAAGAAGGAACATTAAATGTTACATTTTAGTTTTAGTTTCATATGAAATTCATGTTTAAACCTTGTAAAATGGAATTTTATATACAAGTGCTAAACAAGGCAGTTTGGGGCTAATTCATCCTATCGTTTATGCTGCTTCAATGTATGATGGGTGATCAGTTATGAGCAGTAAAGAAGAGGGGATTGTGAAAGGGACTTTTGAATGTAAATACAAGGAACTTTGTGATGATTTAAGAAAAAATATACGAAGAAAAGCAAGTATGAGAACAAATTTGTGAAGGAATTCAAGAAAATCTTTTAAAATAGAAACTAGATATGGAGAGTGTTGAAGCTGACAGAAAAAAAATAGTATGAGAATATGATGAAACAATATTACAGAAATTATCGGGAAATTTTAACTCAAGATGTTGCAAATCCCATTGGTGTCTGGTCGCTGTTTTGTTTCGATTATTGGTTGTCTTGAGTGAGGACCTCCAGGTGATCCATTTGCTGGCCTGTTCTCCTGTTGGTGGTGGTGCGCAGCTCTGTTACTTGATTATATTAAAAAAAAGAGAGATGAATTTGTGAAGAACAGGGGAGGGTGTAGTTGGGTTTAAACACTCTTTGGCATGATCTTGTCATTGGTGGGCAGTGGGAATGGGCAGTGTGCAGCAGAAAGGTAGTGTTTTTTTTTTGTGGTCTTGTGGACTGGTTCATAATGGTCGTTATTTTGCACATGTGCACTACAGACTGTTGCGGTCCAGAAAGGCAAGCTCACAAGTGCTACAGCACTGCTTGACCCCTTAGAGCAAGAAACCTAGGAACAGATATATATAAAAAAAAGAAAAACGGTGACATTGGGAGTTTAAATTGCAAGCAATCTAATAGGCAGTTTATTAATAACAGTTCAATTTTTGTAGTCTCACTCATGGGGTGAAGTGAGGTGTTTTCAAAGTTATGAAAGGCAAATTTGTATTGTGTTGCATTACTAGTGACAGAGTTAAGGACGGTCAACCAGTAGGGGCAGGAGGGTTGAGGGTTGTTCTACGTATTGGCCATGTGATATGGCTTAGATTTCTTTCAGTCTCTGATCTCTCTCATAATCCAGAGTCAAACCTTGTGTTTCTTGGGACAGTAAAATGTCATTTGACTACCTTCAGCCTCACAAGCTCCATTTTGATGGGGGGGGGGGGGTAGCTCAATAATTTTTAGGGGGATCATTGCATTATGTGCTTCATGTATTAATAAAAAAAAAGTCAGCCAGTTGCAGCAAGATGTTTTATCTTTTGGAGAGCTGAGTTGGCCTAGTGGGCTAATGTACTATGCTGTAGTTGACAAGGTCATGGGCTCAGTACTTGGCAGGGATGTAAATTTTGCAGTTATAGGGATAAACTAGTTTACTCTTCCATGGTTATCATCTAATGAGGTGTTCCCAATTGACATTTATGGGATCATAAGTTCATAGGTTCATAGGTTCATAGGTAGGTATTAGGCTATTTGCCCTAGGGCCTACACAAGCCTAGCCAAAAAGGTACACTGGCTTTCGCCACCCAAGAAAATTATTTTCCTGTGCCCCTGTCAAGCAGAGACACAGAAGTGATCCCTGGGGTGAATTTCCTATTTCCCATCCAATCATCAAGATTTTTCTTGAAGAGTGCTAATGAGGAGCTCTGTTTGACGTAGATAGGTAGTCTGTTCCAGAGTAGGGGAAGTCTCTGGGTCAGGAATATCTCCCTCCAGCATGTTCTGTTTATTGTGGTGACAAGGTTTAGGTCCCTAGAGTGTGTAGCTCGGAGGGATTGGGATTTCTTTAAGTGGAGCATGTCCAATAGCTCTGGGTTTGACATATCTTTGTATGTTAGGCAGAGACTGCCACTGAGCAGGCGATATGCGATGGAGTAAAGCTGGAGTTTTTTTAGATGGTCTGCATAGGGCATCTGTTTGAGGCCAGTAATCCTTTCTGTGAGGTATTTCTGCAGCCTTTCCAGTTGTTGTAGATGTCTTATGAGGTACATACTAAAAGGGGTGTTGTACTCTATAATGGATCTAATGAGTGATGAGTAGATGGGAACAATGACCTCTTTTTTTCTGGATGAGAAACCTTTTGTGATGATGTGTGCCACTTATAAGGATTTCCTGACCACTGTGGCAATGTGATTATCAAAGGAGAGACTACTGTCCACCTGTGTCATGAGGTCATTTCGAGCCCTGTTAGGGTGATAATTCAATGGCTCCCAAGGATGTTGGAAGAGCTGACTATCCTAGTGGTCTGTGGTTCAATTCTCAGAAAGGGTGAATAATTTAAACTTGCAGCTTTATTTGGCAATAGAAATAAGAGAAAGAAGGGGGGGGGGAGCTGACTCATTGAAATTCCATGTATCTGACAATGTAGTGATCCATGGACCATATGATAACATATTTGTACACTCTTTTAGGGAAATAAGGTAATGAGGGACAACAGTTGGATTTGTTGATGTACTGTAATTAATTATTTTTTTCCCTCTCCTGACTCACTCTACTTACAGAGTCTTTATCTCATTCCAGGTATCCAGGGGCAATATGGCAGATGCTCAGGTGCTTCAGCAGAGGTGGGCAAACATCGTGGTCCAGGCAGGGGAACTCTGCCGGGAGGTGCCAGGTAGTGACACAATAACGGCGAGGGCACAGGGCCCCAACACTCGTAAGAGATGACAGACGTCAAAGTGCAACCTGGTGGCTAGAGGTATGAGAGCACACTTGGCACTGCCAGCCGAGGTGACAGCAGAGACCTCACCACTGGAGTCAACACTTGCTGCTCTACCAGTTAATGTTCCTAAAGTCTCTGTTGGGGGAGTAGTGGGAGCAGAGGTAGCAAAAGTAGGGGGTGATATGTTGGCTGACAGGGTCAGCAGCATAACTGCATCTCTTGAGGAGCTGAATGGAGACCCTGGGGGTCTGCAGGCTGTAGTGAGACAGGATTATGGCCTTAGGGAACATTTATTTGGTGGGGATAGTACAGCTAGGGGTGATAGTTTTGAGACACTGGAGGAGGATGCTGCCACCTGTCTTGATGATGTAGGGTCCAATTTTGGGACTCAATCAGGAGATTGGTTAGCTATGCAGGTGCTGGGACAAGAGGGTACAGCAGTAATTTTAACCCCTCACATACCACTTTTGGTGAAGGAAAAATTTTGGAAAGGAGAGTATGTGGACATATTTGAGAGAATCGATGCAGATGGTATCCAGCTCTTGCTGGAAGCTGTGACAGCAAATGGGAATTAATTGTTGGCAGCCTTGGCTGCCCTTGGTAGGAAGTGAGAAGGGAAGTTGTGGCAGAGGACGTGGGAGAATTGGGTGTTGGGATTTCTTTATTACATGGTGGTATGCTTGGAGAGGAATAGCACTATGGCCCTTCCACTTCTGGCTTATTTTCTGATGATATGGGAGGCACAGAGGTTATGTGTTGGGAATGCGTGCTTGTGGTATGATCCAAAATTTCACAAGCAGAAGGTGGTTGAAAGGTCTATGCATTGGGAGGTAAGACACCCTGATATCTGGCTGTCTAGTATGATGGACAGCTTTGGAGTTGGTGGTCGAGGGAATGAGGTAGGAGAATGGGGTGTGGGAGTATGTTAGGCTTTCAATGCCAGGAGATGTTCTTGGACAGCATGTAGATTCTCCTATGACTGTTCAAAGTGCGTGGGTGGGCACCCTGCAGTGCACTGTAGTAGGTGTGAGTGTCTGTGGTTCAATACCATCCTTTGCAGGTCAAGCACCATCTGGGCTAACTCAGAGGGGATTGGGCAGGCCGTATATGGGGTTGCAAGAAGGACATAGCAGGGGTACTTTTCATGGCCATTGTTGGGTATGGTAGTTGGGGATTCATTTTATTTTTGACACGGCTATGCCGATGGGATATGCTGTGGCTTGCTCCACTTTTGAAAAGTTTAGCATGGCTTTACATTGGATATGGCAACAACAGATGAAGAATCAGAGAGAGGTGCATTATTTGGATGACTTTTTACTAGTGGGTGAAGGAAAAGAGGGAGCAGCATTGGCTATGCAGGAGTGTTTGAGGATATGTGAGGAGTGTTGGAGGTCCCACTGGCTACTCACAAGTTAGAGGGTCCGGCAAAGGAATTAGATATTTTGGGGTTGACTGTGGATGTGGGGCTAGAATTATTTTGCCTACTGGGAAAAGAAGTTAGCTAAGTTAAAGGAGAAGATAGTTTGGATGCGGGCTAGGGATAAGCTGCCGGTGAGGGATGTCATGGAACTTTTGGGGTTATTGAATTTTGCCTTTTGGGCTGTTCATTCGGGGTGGACATTTTGTAGTTTGGTGGCATTCCTGTTGAAAGGGGGGAAGAGTAAGCACCATTGGGTGAGAATTGACAAATTAGTGTGTGAGGATTTGACTTTGTGGCTGTAGTTTTTACAGCAATTTAATGGCGTCACATTTTGGCAGTCAGATTGGGTGGGACAAGGGGATTTACAGTTGTTCACCAATGCAGTGGGGGTCTAGGCATGTGGGCATTTTTTGTGGGGCAGTGGTTTGTGGTGCCATGGCTACCTGACTGGCTGGAGGACTGGAAGCGGGATGTTGCCTTTTTGGAACTGATGCCAATCTGGCAGCATCGGTGGTATGGCAGGAGCATTTGAGGGGCAGGAGAGTTGTCTTTAATTCTGATAATATTGCAGTTGTGTGAGTTTTACAGGCTAAGATGGCTAAGTCTGAACATTTATTGTTGGTATTGCGTAAATTGCATTTCCAAAATTTGTTGATTAACTTTTCTTTTACATGGCTACATGTGTCAGGGGTTAAGAATGAGATTGCTGGCAGCTTGTCACATTTTCCATTTTTCAGATTTCGTCATGTGGCCCTGATGGCAGTAGAGGACTCCATGGTAGTGCCAGATGAGATACGGCGGATAAGGCAGCAGTGATCAACAGGTTGGTTCAGCAATCCTCGGCAGTGTCCACCAGAAAGGTTTACTGTAGGGCATTGCATGATATTGACAGGTTTGTGAGGCAACTACCACAGGATGCATGCGTGATGTCAGAAGATTTGCTGTTGCAATATTTAGCTGGGGCTAAAGCACAGGATAGGGAAGTGAAATCCATCAGAGGGGAATTAGTGGCAATTAGCATGTTTGCTCGTGTGGCAAGACTGAAGGATTTTACTAAATCCTGGACAGTCGGGTGAGTGTTGAAAGGATGGGGGAGGGATGAAGGTTTGAACAGGGATAGGTGTTGGCTGGTGACAAAGGGGATTTTAAAGGTAATAAAGAAAAAAAACAGGATTGGAGTAAGGTTCGATACAGAAAACAAAACATATTACTGTAGAAGAAAATAAAGTACCGGACAAACAAGGCTAGCACAGACACAGTTTAATAACACATAGAAACTATAAAACAATCAAAGTAAGCACTTTCACGATTACCACATCGCTTCATCAGACTAGTTGGTTATTAAAACACATCTAATTTACATGAAAATCAGCCAATCAGCTGTAGAAAGTAAGAAAAACCCATTAACACTAAATGACCTATTCAAAAATAATACATTATGTAACAATCATTTAAAATCAAGGAAGATAATATTTAAAAACAATAATAAGTCATCTGTAAGAACTTACTTTTATTGTTTTATAGTTTCTATGTGTTATTAAACTGCATCTGTGCCTAGCCTTGTTGGTCCTGTACTTTATTTTCTTCTACAGTTATGGGATTTTAAAGGTGTTGCTATGAGGATTGGATAGGATATTTGGGGACGTGGAGGATTATGTATTGTCAGGAACATTAAGTGCATGGATGTATTTTGGAGCTTATAGGGTGTCAGAGTTGTTGGGGTCATTGGTGTGGAATGATGTCATGTTGCTACCTCAGGCAATTCATATTAGGTTAAGGTAATCTAAGACCAATCTGGCAGGAAAGGGGGTGCCAATAGTTTTGGGGGAAGACAGGCTGGAGCAGACATGTCTGGGCAAGAAGATTGTTTGCAGCTCATAAAGGTAGACCACAGGAATTAGTTTTTCAGTCAGTAGGTAGTAAGGCGTTAACGGGGGGACAGTTGAATTTTGTCATGAGAAGGGTTTTGTGTAATATGGGCCTAGAGGGAGAGAAATTTTCCACTCGTTCTTTTAGGATGGGCAGGGCATCAGATTTGTCAAGGGGACGTAGCTCGACTGAAGCCATTAAAAGGGTGGGGTGATGGTCTTCCAATACCTTTTTGGCTTATATTAGATAAGTGAGGGTGTTTTGTTATTCTACTAGTAAAACCTTTTTCCCTTTCTCTCTCTCTTTTTTTTTTTTTTTGGTAAAAGAATTTTCATCATAGGCCATTCCTACATGTATTGGGCAGCAAGGAGGGCTGCGGTCAGGAGTAACAGTTCGGATTTGGGGTTACATTGTTTCAGATGGAAAGTCACATGGCATGGCATTAGAGCTTAAGTGGAGTCGGCTGTTGCAGATATTTACAAGGATTCAGACTCATGTGTGGCTTCCTCAAATTTTATTGGTGCACCTAGCAGGTAATGATTTGGGTGTGATGCCAAAGTGTCAATTAGTGTATCAGATAAGGGAGGATTTTTTAGCTTTAAGGAAGTTGTATCCAACACTGTGTTTGGTATGGTTGGAGATTATGCCTCGTTTGACTTGGAGGGATGCTAGGAAGTATTCTGCAGTTGAGAGAGCAAGGAAGTTTGTAAACTTTAAGTTGTCAAAGCAGTTGAAGGTGATGGGAGTGAGTATCATGTGGTATGATGAGTTTGCTGACAGGGATCCTATGCGGTTCAGAGAAGATGGGGTCCATCTTAGTGATTTAGGTCTTGATTTTATTTAATTTCAATTTGAGATTATGTTTGGAAGGGTTGGTCAGTGATTGGAGGGAGTGAGGGGAAACAGCCTGAGATAAGCTGGTGGACAGAGAAGAGGGACAGGCTTGCCCTTCTTCTGTTCCCCCTCTGGTGTATAATTGGAGTAAGGAAGTTTGGAGTGGTGAAAGTGAGTGTGTGGACGCTGCTTGCATCTGGTGGTTTGGATGGAAATGAAGGTGAGAGGTGGAACACTGCCTGAAGGATGAGAATAAGTGAGCAGATGGAGTACGCTGCTTATTCATCAATGGTGAGTGGTGTTACACTGCCATTATTTATGGTCATTTAATGTTTGTCAATGTGCAATGAAAGAAAGTTATGTTTAATAAAGTGTGAAGCATTTACTTCTTATATTTAAGCAATAAAGGTCATCAAAGTCTTTGGTGTCTTGGTCGCTTTATTAAAGTGGAACATGACAAATGATGTTTGTAACAGACTAATTTGTCATGGGACATCTTTAAGGGGAAGGAAGGGTGCAGTGGAGTAGGTAAAGGAAGGTTGGAGTTAAGAAGATGGGTAGGAAAGGCAGGCTTTACAGGGAGTGGGTAAGAAAGGGTTAACTAGTGGAAGGAGAAGGGACAAAGTGAGGTATGGAAGGGGGAGGATCTTTAGGGCTTTTGAGGTGGGAGTTGCTTGCTGGGATCCACATTTTGGCGTGATTATGTATCCCGCCCTTCCTGCCTTTTCTTTTATTTGGAAGTTGGTGTTGGAAGCTATGGGTGTTTCATTGTGGTGAGGTTGAAGGGCAGAGAAGAGGGAAAGGCTTGCCTCTCTTCTGTTCCCCCTCTGGTGTATAATTGGAAGAAGACATTTGGAGTGGTGAAAATGAGTGTATGGATGCTGCTTGCACCTGGTGGTTTGGATGGAAATGAAGGTGAGCAGGTGAATGCTGCCTGAAGGATGTGAACAAGGAAGCAGATGGAGTACATTGCTTATTCATCAGTGGCGAGTGGTGTTATGCTGCCATTATGGTCATTTAATGTTTGTCAATGTGCAATGAAAAAAAGTTATGTTTAATAAAGTGTGAAGCATTTACTTCTTATGTTTAAGCAATAAATGTCGTCAAAGGTTTGGTGTCTTGGTCTCTTTGTTAAAGTGGAACATGACAGAGAAGTGATTAGATAGTCTGGATGTGTGGCAAGATTTTGTATGGAGGTCACCTCTTGACAAGTTGCCAATCCAGGGAAGTATGCTGTACAAGAGGAAGAAGGACAGACTATGTTTGCACTGCACACAGATTGAGAATCCTGAACATTTTTAAATATATGATAGAGTAAAGAAAGTACAGGAAGAAACACATAGAAAGAAACTGTTAGGAAATACACAAGGTACTGTTGATTTAAATATCAATATGATTTTATATGGAAATTGTGAAGAGAGAAAGAGAGAGAAAATGAAAGGCATGATGAAAGTTTATTTTGTATAATTTGGGAAAACTGGAATCCTGAAATGAATAAAGTCCTGTTTAATAAGATTTGGAGTCTTCCAGAGATTTTGAGGCAAATGAGAAGATGGTTGTAGGTACAAGAGTGAGAAGAGTTTGAAGTCTAGTATGTGAATATTCTTGTAAACATGTATATATGGCTGGTAAATGATGTTATACATTAAAGACCCCCCTAATCTTTCTGGTAGGGGAGTTACTACAAATATAGATGATGGCAGCTGTATATGAATGCAGCTGGAGGACAGATATGCAGCCACTGTCAAGAAGGAGGATGGCTGAAATTAAATGCTTTCACAAGTTTCAGTGGTGGTCACTGAAATAGATGGGGAGGGATTAGAATCTGTAGCCCTTAAACATTTCATGACTGTGCCACAGCCTAGTAAGAAAGCATCCATTTCCTGGTTTGATGCTCTGACGGGGTGAAAAAGATCTGAAGGGCTGAGAGAAGGAGGATGAAATGATAAGTATCAGTGCAGAGCACCAGCCAGACTCAGACTATGTGACAAGAGGTGCAGTAGAGTGTCATGACATTTATTCTGCTGTGGCAGCCAAGAGCAGGTAATGGAAATGTTATGCAGCAGTACGGCTGCTGCTGAAAAAAATGATAAGAAACTGCCAGAATAAAATATTTGCTAATAGGAGGTCAGATGTTGCCCTTAATGAACACTTGAGCTCGATAATTCTTGCAAATTACCAAGAGAAAATTTATCAAAAAATAGACAGATATTTAGTAAGGGATCACTCCTTCATCTATACACTTGGGAAATGAAAGATTTCCCCAATGTGACTTTTGAATCTTTTGAGCAACTGATGTTATAAAACATTTTTTTATATATATTGAATATATGTTTGTGAGTAATAATTTAATTTAAAACAGGCACACTGTAGTGTAGGACTGATTAGTTTTGAAAGTTAAATTTGGCTTTATTTAAACAAATTATCTAACGAAATTCATTCAGTTAAGGTGTTTGAAGAGAGGGAGTTATGGAATTTTCAGTGGGAGGTGTGGGTATCTTTGAAAAAGTGAATAAGTGACAGCATTTTCATGTATTGTAAATATTCAGTATTGACAGAGATTTGAAACATTTTGGTCAACCAACAATATGCTATTACTTTGAATATGGTACACATTTAATTAATGAATGTTCTAAATGCAGATGCAATCAATGTGGTCAGATAGGACATATGGGTCAGTGTGCAATGGAATGTTATACATGTAACAAAAATGGCATTTGCGTTTTGATTGTGAGAGGCAGCAGCAAAAATACCATTTATTCTGAGAAACAAGAACTGAATGTTAGGAGGAAGTGGAGGAAGATTAGGCATCCATTATAACAGACAAAGAAGGTCGAGACAGGGAAACTGAGGTATCCAATAATGAATATTCTGAAGAGGAAAGTGATAAAGAAATATATGAAAAACTGGAAGGACATAATAAATATGAGGATTTGCAAGGTGAAAAATCAAACTGGATATCAGTGTGGATGTTTTCATCTGGGGAAGGGTTAAACATAGGAACAGGAAAAACAAGTTATGAGATATAAAATTACACAAAAATGGAAAAGGCTGTTCTTTTCTTTAATTTTGTTTAGTGTAAACAGCATACAGAGTGTAGAAAGAAAATTGTGTGTGATACAACAGAGTCAGAAAGTACAGAGGTATAATTTGTTTACTAGATTTCAGGTTGTTAGGAAAGGAATGAAAGAGATAATTCTAACTATGTAAGCATAACTTACAGCAGAAACAGAGTTATCAGTACCTTTCCGGAATACTTCAGCTGTGAGATGCAAGTTTTCTAGAAAACTGGAAGATATGGATCCAGGAATTTGATTTATTCCTTACTGCTAATGAATTAGCTGAAAGGCCTGAAGTTTACTGTGCTGCATTCTTGCATGTTGCTGGCAAATCATACTGGTATTTAATATGTGATTATTCAATCACAAAACTTCTGAAACCTTAGGTCAAAAAGGTCAGTAATCTAAAAGCAGAAAAATACAAAAGCATTTTTGCAAGTGGGCAGTTGTCTATATTTCTATTTACCTATTTATATTCCTCATCTTCCTTTCCGTATTAAAAAATCTGTTTAGAAGAAAAAGAAACAAAACTGTCACTCTTGGAGATTCATAGGAACTAGAAGAGATAAATTACTTTTAAACAGGTGAGAAAACAGGGTCTATTATTTTTATTTAAAAGAAAAAATATTTCAAGTTTTCTCGAGAAAGCTTGCTTTAAGAGACTGAGCCATTAAACAGGCTTCTGAGTAGGAAAGCCAAATTTCATAGTTTGTACTCCTCATATTGATTTCTTGTTGACTATAATATGTATTATATTAAGGTATATAATTTAAAGTCCTTTCCTTTGCTTATTAAAAGTTCTGCTTAGAAAAAAATGCATCAACTCTATAACTCTTGGTAAATCACAGGAATTATAAAAGGGGTACTGACACATAAACTATGACAGAAGATGGAGACTAGATTGTTTATTCAGTGGGAACAAATTCACTTTTTTTCTTGAGAAAGTTCACTTGAAAAGCCTCTGCAACAGAATGGACTGCCTGTCTAGGAAAGGCTTTGCATTCCCCATATTGTTTCAATATTGACTGCAGTGCATGGGTTTAGTGTAGGGTGTCATTCTTCAATTGCATATTAAGTGGTCTGGTTAGGTGAGAAAACAACGTTATGCCTCTTGCTGAATCATAAGACTCAGAGTTAGGTTAACTGCTTGTGGAATGAGAGAACAGCTTGAGAGTAATGCTTTTATTAAAGGGCATAAGAAATCCTTTCGGGGTGTTCTCGAGAAAAAAAAAATGCATAAATAATATCTTTCATGTAATAGAGTGCTGTGTGTGTGAAAGAAAAATTTCTTAGTTTGCATTGTTGATATTGTTTCTTGTTAGTCACTGTATATATTTTACTCCAATGTATTAAAGTTCTTTCCCATTACGTATTAAAAGTTCTGCCAATGAGAGTCAACAGGGCTCAGTGGTAGATCTAGGAATTTGCAAAACATGGGGGGCATAGCCTAGAAAGTGCACCACTGGGGAAAGGTCTGAAAAGTAGAGATTTCAGGTTGTGGAGGATGGAAAGAAGAGCACCTTTGGAGCTCTGGCAGCAGATGTGACACCAAAGCAATATACATGTGTATGTGTGTGTGTGTGTGTGTGTGTGTGTGTGTGTGTGTGTGTGTGTGTGTGTGTGTGTGTGTGTGTGTGTGTACGTTTGTGCATGTATGTGTGTGCGTGTGTGCGTGTGTGCGTGTGTGTGTGTGTGTGTGTGTGTGTGTGTGTGTGTGTGTGTGTGTGTGTGTGTGTGTGTGTTATGTATGTATGCATGTGTATATATATATATATATATATATATATATATATATAAAACTATGTCAGTTGATTGAGTTTTTGGAAACCTGAAATTCATGTAGGTGACACGACCTGATTGAATTTCTGAAAACTCAAACATCTATCTTTATTATGGTTTTGCAGGGGGCAAGCCCCCTGCACCCCCCACCCCCCCTGCTAATTATATATATAGCAACTCCGAGATCATATTACATTGAGGAAAATGATAAATTTCCCAATCCTTACTGTACTGCGATCTCCATTCAAAAGCATCACATTTTCAGAAATTTGATCATATCATTTCATCGATATGAATTTTGAGTTTCTGAAAACTCAATCAACTGATAGCGATCCATACACAAACACACACACAGACACACACACACACACATATATATATATATATATATATATATATATATATATATATATATATATGTGTGTGTGTGTGTGTATATATATATATATATATATATATATATATATATATATATATATATATATATATATATAGCTCCCTATCACATGTCAAAAGCTCAAATCTCCAAAGATGATATGGTGGAGGCCATATTGCCGAAGATATGAATTGCTGATAATTGTGTATTTGGATCACAGTACAGTGTGGAACCTGGGATTTGCTGTGTTTGTCACTGTAGTGCCATTGAGGAGTTGGTATAATTAAGTTGTAGGGGGTGTGGGGGGTGTTGGGGGTGCAGGGGGGCTTACCCCCCTGCAAAAATGTACAGGTAAGTTGTTCTGTGTTTTTATCTCTTTTTCAACAAGTCAAATCTTCGGGAATATGTTCTCGGCCATATCGTTTTCAGAGATTGGAACTGTCAGCGAAGTGATAGTGATACATAAATACATATATATATATATATATATATATATATATATATATATATATATATATATATATATACACACACACACACATATATATATATATATATATATATATATATATATATATATATATATATATATATAGATATGTATATGTATTCAGTTGCGCATCATAATGGTAAGGCTGTGGTACTAGAAGAAGGCAACTCTTATCCAACACATAACAGATTTACAGACAATACCACTTGTTTTAAGGCAGGCATTGGATAGATGTTTGGTCATCCATGTAAAGTGACACTCCATGTCCATAGCAGGATAGCTTGTGTATATATTATCATAATCTACTGCATCATTTTACAGAAAATTAGGTGATCACAGCAAGTACCATAGCAAATATAAGTGATTTTATAAGTAAACAATCTGTGTGCAAACAGAGAAACACTTCAGTTAAATTGAAACTACAAGAGGGAATTAACCAACATCTGTAAGAATGAGAAGGTCACAAAAAAGCGAATACTCATGCACATTAGGAAAACAAGTGTAACCACTGTAGCATTTTACAAGATAATTTAACTTAAAGCCAGCATTATTGTCATGCAACAGTTCTTTAAATATAAGCTAGAGGCACAGAATTTTGGATGAAAATTCCCATTAATATCAACATATAGAAAGAATGAAAAGATCCCTTATGTAAAGAAGCACAGATTGTGTGTAGATCTGAAACTAAACCACAATGATATATTTATGTTTTGATAGTATTTGTAATTTTATTCTGAGGAGAACTGAAAGCTGCGCATTATTTTCATGTTTTGGAAACAATGTACTCTTTCACTTTACAAAGGGCTTTCTGAACGGCATTCCACCATAATTTCAAATGACAATATATCTCAAAAACTTCAAGATATTCTTACAATATTTTCAGAACAAGATCCCTTGAAAATCTCATCTTTTTCTACTTTTCACAGAATAATGGCATTTAGGGAAAGCAAACTACAGAATGTCAAATATGGGCATACACTCCGGATCTATATCATATCGTAAAATCAAAATGTCGAACGGAACAACAGCGAAAGTGCCGGAATGTTAGGGGTCCGTTTTTGAGACAGTACAGTGAAGATTGGGATATTTACCCTTTCCTCACTGTAGTACGATCTCGCAGATGGAATATATATTTAGCGGCGGGTGTGCGGGGGTGCAGTCCCCCACAATACCAAATTTGAGTTTCGGCATTTTCACTCTTCTGAGTGTTCGACATTTTGCGTCTACGATGTTGTGATATAGACACTACACTCCAGAGGATGTAAGTATGTGCATCTTGCTACAGTATATAAAAATGACATAATGGGCAGGATTCACGAATGCTTGCATGGAGTGTAAGAGACGTGTAACACTCCATGCAAGCCTCGCGATCCAGGAACAGCCCGAAACTCCGTGTAAGAGACCAGCTAAAACGTCTCTTACACGGACTGGGTGTGGATATGCTAAATACCTCACTTGCAGCCGAAAGGTATGCAAATGAGGTATATTAGCGATCCACGAAGCAGAAACCAGCCCGTGTAAGAGACGTTTTAGCTGCAGAAATGTACTCAGTTAACAGCTGTGAACGTTTCTGCAAAAATCACAACGGAGCCATGTCAGCTCCAAATAAAGGGTGCATATGTATCAGGCAGCATGCCAATGGCCAAATATGTGGCCATTGGCAAGGTAACCTGATGCAAATATAAAAAAATATATAATTTTTTTTTTCGGCGATCCAAACAAGCTGCACTGTATAAAACATAAAAATGAAGGTTATAAACCCACAAATGTGGGTTTTATGCAATACATGGAATGACAATGCAGGGACCAGCAGACCAAAAACAACATGGCCACCGTGTAGTGGTTGCTAAGGGGGGGAGCTGAGTCTAAGACATGTAACTAAGCATTAGTAGGCAATCTCATGTAAATGAGGGTTAGGATACTGAATCCCACAGTCACATAGCAAATGAGCACAGTCTGAGTAGCATAAGAGATACATAAGGGGGAGGAATAGAGTAGGAGATAGGTGACATCACAGGGGGGAATGGTTGAAAGAAATGCAGTTCATTGGAGGTCAGTGTAACATGACAGATGACAGACACAGATCAGGGAAAGAGGAGTGCCACAAGATAAGCATGGGAAAGTCAAGAAATGGAAGGTGTACACTGTTACTTACACCAAAGTTTCTTGCTGGGCGTGCATGCGCATGTGTGCGCACCATGAAGCGCGAGTAGGGCAGTGTGTGCACGTGTAAGGCAGACGGAGCATGTGGGAGCGTGTTGGTAGACTTTGAAGACTATTTACACTAGTGTGCGCGCGTGTAGGGCAGACTGAGCATGTGGGAGCCTGCTGGCAGAGTTGTAACACTGTTTGTGCTGGTGTGCGCACGTTTTAACCCGAATAGGCAGATCCTGAACTGTGTAAGCATGTGTGCGTGCGTGTAAGCCACTGTGAGCGCGTTTCTGCTGGTATGCATGCTGCTCCCCCCTGAGGAAACAGAAAGGAAAAAGGAAGCAACAGAATTAGTAGGAAGCTAGCAGGGAATACTGCTGGAGCTCGCAGGTGAAAACTATTAGAAGCAGGCAATTACACAGGCAGAATAGTAGCCCAGCCTAGCACTTAAAACTCTGCAAACAGCAGTGCAGGATGTTTCTCTCAAGAGACACTACAAGACAGGAGTAAGCTATTAGAAGTGAAAACTGAAAAAGCTGAACTCAGAGCAGAAATGTTAGGGGCTGCCATAGCTGTCATAATGAGGCATAGGCGACTTGCTGAGGGTGGTGACAATGCAGATGGTGCCAGACAACCCACAGTGAGGAGACAGAGAAGAGTGTACAGGCCCAGGGTCACCTACCACGGGTTACATGAGCTGGAGATAGTAGAGCGCTATAGAGTGGACAGAGAGCTCCTGCAGCAAATAGTCGAGCTGTGCAGGCCACGCCTCACACACAGAACCAACAGAGGGGAACCCATCCCAGTGGAAACCAAGGTATGTGTTGGCCTAAGAATACTAGCAACATGTACCTTCCAGAGACCAACTGATGATATGATGGGGATATCACAGGCATCAGCCTCCAGGGTACTGCACCAGTTCCTGGATGCCATGTCAGCACATGTCGGTGATCATGTATATTTCCCCAATGCCCGTGAGGTATTGGCCAGCAATATGCGTCTCTTCCAGCAAATAGCGGAATACCCTGAGGTAGTGGGTGCAATAGACTGCACGCACATATGCATCAAAGCACCAGCCGCTGAGTGGGGTAGGGCCTACATTAACCGCAAGGGCTTCCCCTCCATCAACTGCCAGGTCATGTGTGATGCCCAGGGCATAATAATGAATGTGTGTGCTGGCTGCCCTGGGAGCTACCATGATTCCCACATCTGGCATTTGACGCAGCTGTACCAGACATTTGCCGATGGGGACATCCCACACGGACACCTAGTGGGGGATGCAGGTTATGCACTGGAGCCGTGGCTGATGGCACCCATCAGAAACGCACACACACCTGAACAGGAACGCCATAATGAGGCACATGCACAAACACGTAATGTAATAGAGCGTGTGTTTGGGCTGCTCAAGTCACGGTTCCGGTGTCTGGACACATCTGGTGGAGCCTTGCAGTACTCAGCAACTACATGTACCCAAACTGTCATGGTATGTGCTGTGCTACATAATGTGATCTTGCGAAAACAGCTGCAGCAGGACCAGCATAGGGCTGGGCCAAACAGCCCCCCACCATTGCCAAGGCCATCACAGGCAGAGCGTGACTCGGAGGAGGAACAACCTGAGCCTGCCCCAGTAGGCAGAAGGAGGCGTGCCCAGTATGCCCTGGCCTTGGCAAAGAGGCAACGCATAGCACATACACTGGCTCAGTAGGAACCCTGGGAATGATACCCCCTCTGACTCACTCAAATAATAACAGAGATGCCTAAAATGACATGACCTGCTCACAAACATGTACAGGGAGTGTAATATGTGCATCCGACAGAGGCAGCCCTGCAGCACCACCTGAGGCATGAATGCCATGTGTTAAGTAGTGTAACACCATATACTATATGCACACCTGAGGACCCTGACTAACATCCACCCTCACCAAGCATGAAGCCACAAAATGACGATGGGATGATCAATTGCAATAACTGGCTGAAGTAATGCAGTTAGTCAAAGGGGAGCCAATGTGTTTCAGCCTGGGAAGACATGCTGAGCATGACATGATGCACCACCTGCTAGGGGTGGCGTGCACCTATCAGTCCAGGCCCCATGGATATTGGCAAAGGCTGTCAGTACCCACAGCATGCCCTGAATAGATAAGTCTCAAAACACAAACCCACCTTCATAGGTACCACAAGGGATAGGAACCTAGATGTAATGCTACCCAATGCCAGAAGTCTAAACAGCAAGATGCGTGCAGTGTAAACGCACAGTATGGAGAATGTTGATATCAGTCCTGTAATAGAAAACTGGGTCAAGGCTCACATCAGCACCCTAACACTACCAGGTTACACCTCATACTGTGCTGTACAGCCGCAAAACATGGAACAAGCTACAAAAGGAGGGTGACTAGCAATAAATGTCAAGGATAACCACACCCCCATGTTGGTACCACAACAAGAAGCAGCATGGATTAGCTATGGTTAAATACCAATGGCTAAAACCGCCTCCCAGTATATAGCCTGCTGCAGACTACTGTCCTAATACCAGGAACTGCACCTGGCCTATGTTGGAATACATGAATATATCAAGCCCCCCAAACCACATTATATTGCTTGACTGAAAATACCCAGACATACACTGGGAGCATTATACTAGCACCAACACAATAGGAGAAAATTTCCCAGAATCCATAAACCAAAATGCCCAGGAACAATGTACCACTCCCACAAGAGGGGTAAGCATACTGGATGTGATAATCAGCAACATGTGTACTGGATGGCAAGATGAGCAGTGTATCCCTCACTGGTAAGACCAGACCATAGAGTAATCACACTGGATATACACATCCTGACCACAGTCCCTGGCCAGAAAACCACAGTGAAAAACATGTGTAAAGCATAGGTTGCACCCCTCCAAACCGATGTGGAATCCATGAAAGGCCCTGTGCAGGTGCAGAATATGGGACACACCGCAGAACATGTTATACAGGCATTCCATGAACACAGCCAGGAATGCTTGGATTATGCAATCACAAATAACAACAAGACACAATGCCATACACGCAGGCATCTGGCATGCTGGACTCCAGCCATTACCAAACCATGCAAGAGAATGAGGAAGCTACTACATGATAGAGCAAACATAAAAAGGGAAGTAATCACTGATCAGTAGTATGGCAATAAAATATGTCCACACATACAATCCACTAAGGCCAGCCACAACAAGTAGAATCTGTGAATCCAGAGGTAATGTGACACCTGCCCCAAGTACACAGACAACCCACAACTTCCCCCAATAAATACAAATATATGTGAGAGATGCAACCATTTATCCAAACCGGAGGCTGAGCTCCCCCAACTCAGTACTGTCAAAACTAGTCAGGAGGAGAAGGTAACCACATACACCACAAACCCAGTCCCACATAGACCTATCACAACTGTAAACCAAACACATAAACACAGAAAAACATTCCCGGAGGCCCTAATTACAAACACACCACACCAACAGAGGCCTCCAAAGCAGATCCCAAGCAACCACAACCTCCAAACATAGCACATGCAACACATAGTACCCAAAGCTGGTGTGCCAAACAGTTACAGGCCAGAAGGAGAAACAACATGCCTGATACAGTTGTAATAGGTGTCTGTATAGGCAGACACACTGCTGTCCCACTCACCAGACTGAACAAGGGAAAGGGTACAGTAAGCTGCCTGTAGGCTGCCACAATATGTCACATAACACAAGTACGCAGGTCACCCCAAAGCAAGCAGAAATATGATGCACTCATTGTCCATGCTGGTGTGAATGACCTGAGATGTACCTCCATGGACTACATGAAAAGAGACATGGATGAGCTCTCTGAGTATGTACTCCAGGCCGGTATGACACTGGCCGTTTGCAGCATCCAACCCTCACCAAGAATGATGCCACAGTACAAACACAGAATGATCAGCTTTAACAGGTGGCACAGTTACAGCTGTCCGTCCAAGAGGGTCTAATGTCTGTCTGCTTGAGATGTCATGCATGACAAGCCATGCTGCTGTCCCAGGGATGGCTTGCACCTGTTACCCCTGGGCGTCTGGATACTGGATAAGGCCTTTGCCACCTCCATAGAGCCGTACGTAGGCAAGGCCAAAAAGACTAACCCACCACCCTAGACAACATAAGTGGTAAGAAACATAAGGGTAATGCTGACCAATGCCAGATGTGTAAACTGCAATATGCATGCACCTGAGGCACTTCCCAGTATGGAGAACATCGATGTCTGTGCAGTGACAGAAGCCTGCTGCAAGCCTACTGATAGCACACCAGCACTACCAGGTTATACCACATATCATGCGTTATGGCCCCAACACCTGGACCAAAACATCAAAGGAGGGGGAGTATCCATATGCAGCACAGACACCCATACGGCCAGGTAACTGACAATGCATGAAGCAGCGGAGACCACCCATGTGCACCTAAGTGTAGTCAAAACTGCTGTACAGTCTGTAGCATGCGACAGACCACACTCTCACACACAGGAACCCCACCCAGACATCCTGAAGACACTGGGCAGTATGAATGTCCCACCAAATACCAGACAAGGTACTCACAAATTACCACATAGGTGGTAAACCATTATGTATGCAAGGAGTAATCAGGGACCTAGGGACACAAGTCGACAGTAACCTTTCATGTGACACTCACAGTGCCAATGTGGCTAGGAAGACTGTCTATATTGGACACCGTATCATGAAAGGATTCACATCTACATCAACAGAGGTCACTGTGCCCCTGTACTGTTCCCTTATCAGACCCATAATCTAGTACAATGACTCATATGGGATGTACCATACCTGACACCTGCAGCGGTTAGGAAGACCTCAAAGGTACCTCACCAAGAGGATAAAGGGTGTCAAATATATGTCATATGCTGCCTGGCTGTAGACACCCCAGCTGAATGCAGTCACAGACTGCCTACACAGAGGCATTGTATGTCTGTTGTACAAGGCCATGTCCAACACAGGAGTAATAGACATGCTCCACCACAGGAAATCAAAGCCGTTGGAGCTGTTAGAGTGACAGATGTCAGCCTCAACACATAATGAAATAGGATGCGCTGGAGGGACAGATACATAACCCAGAGGCTCCCCACACCCAGAAACAGGATCCCAATCCATGTTAGGCAGAGCCCCTCACTGACACCCCTCAACAGGAATATTGCCAAGTGGATGGATGATTGTACATGTACACTGGGGGTCTTCACTGTGTCACGTCCAGACAGAGGCACAGTAAAGAAAATCATAAATGGCCATAATAGTCACATAGCAAGGGGCGGCGAAAGACACACACACTCTGGCTAGGCTTACTAATGCCCTAGGCTGGATAGCCTAGTATGAACCTATGAACCTGGATAGCCTAGTATGAACCTATGAACCTATGAAGATACAAATTGTGCAGGACACTAAGGATAATCACAAGGCTTACTTAACTGATGGCAGGGACCATGTTGGGAATTCACAGATATGCTCTGAATCACACAGATATTACAAACAACATACCAAACACACACACATATTGCCAACATACAACCTGACAGGTTCAGTGCAACCCCCAGAATGCAAAATATCTATCCCAGCAGACTGCTGGTCCCCTGACATTGCAGATGCTGAGGTAACAGCCATCATCTACAAAGCAAAACACACAGCAGCAAAGGTATGTGATGGTGTCCTGGGCTGAGGCCAACATGGACTCCAAGAATAATGGAATGCCAAATCACACTACTGCCCAATGTCAGCCTTACCACAGGATATGTACCCAAAGAGCAGTGTACAACAACAGCGGTCCTTCACAACAAAGGTGTTGCTGAATGGATACTGCAAACTACCACCCCAGGATCCTGACAAGCTTGGTCTGCACAGCTATGGAAAGGATCAGTATGTACCGCAGACATAAAGCTATTGTTGACCTACTGACACCGGACCCTACCCAGTGTGGCTGTTGTAACTGCAGATCCTGTCCCTAAACATGTTTGACCCATTTGAAACAGTCATTAAGGTCATTGATGAGGGCAATGTGGTCCACAGAGCGTAGCTGGACCATGCATATGCTTCCAGACAATACCCTACGAGTTCAGTATGGATATGTTCACCAGCTTAAATATAAACCCCTATGTCAGTAGAGAGGTTGCAAACCAGACCAAGGACAGAACTGACATGGTCAGACATGCTGCATCCATGTCAGACTACAAAGCAGATATGAGTGGCATCCCACAAGGCTTGGTCCTGGGACCTCCCCCGTTCCGTATATATGTCCCATAGGTACAGGCCAACATGGAAGGACTGTGACTGAACATGTATGCAGAGGAGTACAAACTGCCCACCATATCCGACCCCCAGTTGACACAAGCAACCCACAAAAGGGCCACATAGCAACAGACAACTGGAGACATAGCCATGTCAGCAAGCTAATTGCAGAACTGTGTATAGACAACCACTGTGGATATACAGTAAGTGCCCACCAGTTACCACACAGGTGTTAACCCATTACGTACCTAACATGTAATGAGAGACCTGGGGACACAAGGTGATAGATATCCTGCATTGGACAAACATGTGGCTGTAGTGTTCGCAGAAACATACCATATACCCACCCAATCATGAAGGTTGTCAGATGTAGATAAGGGGAGGTCACTGTGGCTCTGCAGTCATCCTTCATCAGCATCACAATTGGCTACAATAGCCCCTGTGGGATATACCTCAGCAGACACCTCCATCAACTGTAAAGTCCACAACAGTACCCCACCAGGAGTAGCAAAGAGCATGAACAGATGCCATGTGTTGCCTGAGTAAACAAACTGCAGCTCCACACACTGCCATACTGCCCACCCAGAGGCAAGCTGTGCCTGATGTATGAAGCCATGTCCAAGCTGGAATCAATGAACATGCTGCACCTTGTACAATCTGAATGGCAGTGAGCTATGCACATGAGAGACCTGAACCCCAGCACTGACATACATAGGACAAGCTGTACAGAATGATCCATAACACAGAAGCCAACCCCACTCTTGAGTAAACTCCCAGTACAGGTTAGCCAGAGAGTCACCTATCGACACCCCTCAAGAGGAATCCTGATGAGTGGATGGGAGATGGTAGGTTAACCCTGGGTATCACTGTTATGTCAGAGGTAGACGGAGGCACAGTATACTAACCGTGACATATGTCATGGCAAACTCCAGTTACAATGTGTGTCGAAGGACAAACACACTCTGTGACTAGCATCAGAAATGGCCTAGGGAACATTGCTAGTGTTCGCCAATGTCCACCTATGTTGTGGAATACACTACCAATGTTGGGCAAGGCTGGTGTAGGTAGTCCATATCTGAACATAATGCAACATGGTCATATGTGCACAACTGGCCCCTACACAGTCTGTTGTGCTCACTATGAAGATGTCAAGCAGTGATAGGACTAAAGCCCAGGATACTGTCCACCACAGTGAAAGGACTGAACCAGTACACTATACGGTACTACAGTGTTAGGTCATTATGAAAGGATGTTGACAACTGTATGCAAAGTATCCCATGCAATCCCTGCAAGCACAGTATAATCCCTGTTGTGGCAGACACGAAGCAGTTGGCCAGTTAGTACACAACATGAGACCCAACACACAACCAAAAACGTGAGATATTGTTGAAGATCACACACACACACAAATATGTGGTGGACTTCAGAGTTCAACATATGGAAAGCTCACACTGGGAATGCTCGCACACTTTGATAAATGAGGCATATGTCAGACAACATGCCATGGAAAGGCTGAACTGGGCATGCTCACACACTTAGGCCATATCTCCATTTAGCAGTTGGCCAAACATATCTGGTATTTGTACGTGCCATTCCAGGAACCAACCACAACACAGCAATCTGCCCAGTGCACACAGTAAATGACTACAGAGACATAAGTGATATAGTGGATCACCCTCATATTCAAACATCTTCCACAGATACACAAGTTGTTCATAGGAACAGGGAATGCTATGGCAATAAAGACCTGCAAACAGTCTAACAGCACAACAAATATTGTGCATCTGACAATTGAACGTATGGGTGTAGAGGTCAATACTAGGCTTGTTGCCCTAGGGAATGACAGCTTAGCCAGAGTGTGCTTGGCATCTGCATCCCCAGTACAGTAGGCTACTGTGCCACTGTAAAGTAGGTCACATAAGGCAACGTGTGAGGCTAGTGAGCTGTGCCTCTGTCAAGCAGGGGCACAGTGGAGATCCCAGGGTTTGAATGTGCTAAGCCACATCCATGTTGTTGGTGTGTGCTGGAAGAGGGTTGCTGAGGACCTCTAACAGTAAGTGGGCATCAATAACAGACTGAGGGGAGCCCTATCTGCATTGTCTGGACAATTCCACTGTCAACACTGTGTTGTGATGATTATGTGGGAATGAAGTGTCGTGCCGGTACTGTTCACAGATGTCCTCCCTCTGTGGGCTACAGATCTGCAATGTATTAGCTCACTCTGTCTGTTGTATGGCTCATATATGGCTGGTGTACACCTGACAGGTGTCTTGTTGTGGAACAGTCATGGGTATATGTGGGATAGCATGATCAATGCAAACCTTACACATGCTCATAGAATGCAATTGTCAAGGATTATGCAGAGTGGCCAGTATAGTCCCCCAGCATGGATCCTTTGAAGTCGTCCACCCCAGTCTTCACAAATGTAGAGTCTGCTTGTGCTAAATACAGTTTGTTTGCAGTGACAACCTTGCCTGGGGGTGGGGATGGGATATGGATGTCCAGGGAAAGGTGGGTATGGTCAGATATCAACAATGGTGGTCTACCTCTGGTGTGGAACAGTGAGTACCCATGTGGCAGATGGACAGGTGCAATATGTATTCCCCCATGTGGCTGTGGTGAGTGGTTCTGCCATAGCACATGGACCCACAAATTGTAGTGGCTGTAGGGTAAAGTGGTAGAGGCCTGAGTAATTCCCACACACAATATGCCTGTACCTGATGTTAACAACTGGAATGGTGTATGTGAACACCTGCATATCCCAGCACTGTTCCCAGGGAAGCAAAGTGTGTGCCCTGGATGTGGGAGTGGTGTTCTGGACTGGTTGTGTTGTGTGTTACAGGTCCTGTGGTCATGAAGCATGGTATAGAACATAACCTGCCAGTGCGATGTGCATATCTGACCCTGACGTAGGTGGCTGCAAATGCATATATATGCTATCCCCCACCTGACAGGTAGTACTAGATGTACATACCTCTGTAGAAATAAAGATGTCAGCACCCTATAAATACTGCAGGTGCAGAACAGATGCCCAGTAATTCGGTTAGCGCGCTCTGCTAATGCGTCTCCCTCAAGTGTCATAATATAGTTAGGTAGGAGTTTGAACCATGCAAATGCTCAGTGTGCATGTGTGTGTGTGTGTGTGTGTGTGTGTGTGTGTGTGTGTGTGTGTGTGTGTGTGTGTGTGTGGGTGAGCGGGGTTGATGTGTGTGCAAGTCTGTGTGAGGGAAGTGTCCCTTTTGGCAACTGTGAAAACACTCTACAGGATGCACATTCCCCTATCTAAGCACTGATGATGTCAGCACCCTATAAGTACAGCAGGAGAAGAAAACCCTCCCAGTAATGCGAATAGCGCACTCTGCTAATGCGTCTGTCACGAGTGTCATAACATAGTTAGGTAGGGGTTTGAAACCTGCAACTGCCCAGTGTGTGTGGAGGGAGGTTAGTGTGTGTGCAAGTCTGTGTGAGGGAGGTGTCCCTTTTAGCAACTGTGAAAACTCTCTACAGGATTCACATTCCCCTATCTAAGCACTGATGATGTCAGCACCCTATAAGTACAGCAGGAGAAGGGAACCCTCCCAGTAATGTGAATAGCGCGCTCTGCTAATGCGTTTGTCACGAGTGTCATAACATAGTTAGGTAGGGGTTTGAATCCTGCAACTGCCCAGTGTGTGTGGAGGGAGGTTAGTGTATGTGCAAGTCTGTGTGAGGGAGTTGTCCCTTTTGGCAACTGTGAAAACACTCTACATCATGCACATTCCCCTATCTAAGCACTGATGATGTCAGCACCCTATAAGTACAGCAGGAGAAGAGAACCCTCCCAGTAATGCAAATAGCGCGCTCTGCTAATGCGCCTGTCACGAGTGTCATAACATAGTAAGGTAGGGGTTTGAATCCTGCAACTACCCAGTGTGTGTGGAGGGGGGTTAGTGTGTGTGCAAGTCTGTGTGAGGAAGATGTCCCTTTTGACAACTGTGAAAGCATTCTACAGGATGCACATTTCCCTATCTAAGCACGGACGATGTCAGCACCCTATAAGTACAGCAGGAGAAGAGAAACCTCCCAGTAATTCGAATAGCGCACTCTGCTAATACATCTTTCTCAAGTGTCATAACATAGCTAAGTAGGAGTTTGAAACCTGCAAATGGTAAGTATGTGTGTTTGGATGTGGGGAGTTTGTGTGTGCAATTCTGTATGAAAGGCATGTGCTTTTTTGCAATCAGGAGATCACACTACATGATGCACATTACCCTTTCCAAACACTAATGATGTCAGCACCCTATACATACAGCTGGAGAAGGAACACCTCCTAAAAATCCGAATAGCGCACTCTGCTAATGCATCTATTTCAAGTGTCATAACATAGTTAGGTAGGAGTTTGAAACCTACCAATGGCAAGTGTGTGTGTGTTTGGATGTGAGGAGTTTGTGTGTGTGTAATTCTGTATGAAAAACATGTGCTTTTTGGCAATCAGGAGATCACACTACATGATGCACATTACCCTTTCCAAACACTGATGATGTCAGCACCCTATAAGTACAGCCGGAGAAGAGGAACCTCCTAGTAATCCGAATAGTGGGCTTCCCTAATGCGTCTCTCTCACGTGTCGTGACATAGTTAGGTAGGGGTATGAATCCTGCAAATGGCAAGTGTGTGTGTGTGGTGTGGTGTGGTGTGGTGTGGGGGGGGTAGTAGGGTGTGTGTAATTGCAAGTGTGAGAGAACAGATCCTTTTGGAAAATACTACAATACACCAGATGCTGCATATTCCCCCAGTAAACACAGGGGATGTCACCACACTATCAGTACAGCCAAACAGGGCTACTTGGCCAGTAATGCCAATAGTGGGCTCCGCTACTGGGTCTATTACCATTGTCAGAGCACAGATAGGTATGTTTTGGAAACCCACAACTGCCACGTGTGGTTGTGTCACACAATATGACCTTGTATGGGTCTTTGTGCATAACAATGCATGCCATTGCCTAAACCAGCAATGGCAATGCACACATGATGTATGTGTGTGACACATACACATAAATACCTGTGACCTGCAGTAGTTACCATGTCTGACACGTGACTCGAGTGGATAAATGGTATTCGCAATGCATAACAATATGACTGTGTCTTACTGTGCAGGGGCCACACGTGGTATGTGTCTATACAGTGTGGGTTGTATATGGTATAATACCTACAGCAGGGGATACACATCTGGTCTGGGCCATATAGTCTACATGTAGTCGATGAACAGGTGCTGCATGTTCCCACCTGTTGTGGGAGTGGTAACATGTTATTCCACTGCAATTCAGTGACCACATGCTGGGAACCTTTCAGCTAGTGTGTTGCAGCTACAGTAATGCTCACGCACAATGTTTGGCTGGATGCAGTCCAGCCATATAAAGACATTTCTTGAGACTGTCATATTGCCAGTGTTGTTATGGAGGATAGGTGGGTTTCCTGTCTATGGGAGGGTTGTGTGTGCCAGGCTATGAACCAGAAGGCAGTCCAACACACTGTTAGCTGCTCATGAATAGGTCCTGATGCTTTGTGCTGTGCCAACAACCTGGAGGTGTGTGTATCTGTGGTGCCTTGGGATACCACCCCCCCTGTCCATGTGTGCTACATGTGTAGGGGACGACAGGCATGGTATGAGATATAACCTGGCAGTGATGGGTTGCACCTGTGAGCCGTGAATCAGGACTCTGGTACTGCACAGACATTGCAGTTCACCGTGCTGAGGACAGTGTCCAGTGCATGCATCTTGTGGTGTACACTGCTGGTATTGTGTAGCATCACTGTTAGTGTCCTATCCTGTGTGATACCCGCGGAGGTGGCTATGTAATCCGTGTCCTGCAGCAAAAGGCACTATGTGTGCATCAAGGGGCTTCGCCAATATACAATGGCCCATGGGTGTTAAATGCAAGCTGCCCCTCGCAAATCATTGTGGCTTCCCTAGCATGTAAGCACACATTGACAGCCAGTGGATACCCTATGAATGACATTGGAGATTGAGCAGAATGTAGACATAGAACACCCTTCCTACATATAGTGGTAGCATACCTGGTGAGGGTATGATGGCAACTAAGATCAGGCTCATACTGGCCCGTGCCACATGCTGAGAGATCCCTTCTATGTTCCCTATCATGTAGTCCAGGGAGATATGTCTCAGGTCATCCATAGTGGCATGATCAATGACTGAGGCATATGTGTCCATGCCTCTGACTGACCTGTATGCATGTGTTTTGTGGTGGACCATAGTGCCCCACAGGCATATCACTGTGACCTTCACCATGTACAGCCTGTTGAGCGGGACCCCACTGCAGCGGCCAAGAGCGGTACCTGACACATCTGTAGCAGGTGTGTTGTGTAGCCCTACAGGCTGTGAGTGTGTGGCACACGGGATGTGTGTGCCATGTGTGGCATGTGCTCTGTTCCGACGTAACGTATGCCTGTGTGCCAGCTGCAGAGGTGTGTGATGCTCAGGCAGGATGCTATTCTGAGTCTCCAAGTATGCCCCAGTGTGTTCAGATTGCTGTCAGTGCGGGTCTATGTCAGACTGGTATTGTAGTCACTGTAGTATGTCATGCCACCTGACAGGGTATGGCAGTACTGGGTTCAGAGTGCTCAGTCCCCAGATTGGCTATGTGGTGGCATCCCACACATGTGTTGTACGTTCCTGGCCAGGGGTGAGGGTTGACTGCATACATGCGGCAGCTGTGACATTGCCACATGACTCACATAAACCACAACTGGACCATAGAGGTGATTCACAGGTTACCTTTGCACATGCTACCATAGTAGTGTGATTGCCATGGTGATTACCAACACATAGGGCCAATGGGGAACAACATACTGAAGGTGTGTATGTGTGGGTGTACTGTTATTGATTTCATAGCACTGGCATATATGACTGCACACGTGGGTAAATGCCAGGTAAGTCATGTGCAATGTGTCACAGGCAACGTACATGCGAACAGGACAGACAGTGACGTTCTGTCATGTGTAAACTTGACATACGTATAGTACGTTATGCAGATGTCACTAGGAGTCCACAGAAGCACTGTAACTCTGCATTGCAGGTAGAAGCAGTGTTCCAGGGAACCCCAAGCGAACATGCATGCAAACAAAGCTACAGTAAGCAGGGCTGGAAGTAGTCCATTGTACAACAAAGAAGGGGTAACACTAACAGTAGGTAACAGTGCAAATATGTAGGCACTATCAACATGTACCCAGGAATGCACAGCTCAGATGTCCATGGTAGAACTGATATTATGTCATAGTTAATTGTGATTTGGATTACATTGGTACTGCACACATATCAACATGCGCAAACATCCACATTGCATAGTTGTTGTGGGCAACTTGCCACCATTACTGTACATGTCCATCATTGCGTATCACTACTTGCATAAGCTTCCCACCTGTGCTACCTATGTATGTGGCTATCTGTTGACATCCTTACCACCGGTATGCAATAATGTGCAGCTGTTACACTATGGTACTTACTATGGGTGTAGATAACAATTCAGGACAGTCATACGGTTACTGCATCAGGCATGCTGGGATATACACACAGTCATATCAGCACACTGTACTGTTACCAACATGATACTACTAATACACTTCTATGTAGTCACCCTGTGCATCAGCAACGTGTTCACCTGTTCCTGCACTGATGTTGGAGATTGCAGGAGGTGGCACAGTTTCATCATATGCACAGGGTGTGAATTAGGTATGCCTGAGTCTGCCACTGATACCACCAATTGACATGTGTGTGTATGTGTGTTGGTGAGGGACAGCAGTACAGGGTGGGGCACTGTTGGTGCAGTGTGTGCGTGTATGTGGTAGACCTAGGTGTTAACATTTCGCATGTGTGTATGCACGCACACAGTTCCACCTCATGGCTGCCATATACAGGAGTTAGTGGACAGCCACAGACTGCACCTGGCAGGTCATACAGATCATTGTCTGTGGGCACGGACACGGTACCTGTGCCTGGCAGGGGTGCTATGGACCATATCCGGTACTAAGCCAGACTGGGTACTGTCATCAGAAGTGGGAGTGTGTTGACTGGACACAGGTCCCTGTTGGGACTGTCCAGAGCCATGTGCACGTGGTCTCCTGGGGCGTTCCGATGACAGCACAGACCCAGCATTGCTGGGGCTGCTGCTGGCACTATGGGGGCATCCGCGGGCCTGTTGTTGTCCGCGTCGACTGCCAGCTGCTGCTGTTGCTGGCATACGGCCATGTCGACGCTGCAACCACCCACCATTGCCCTGGCTCATGGACATGTGGTTGTGGAACTGCTGTAATATGTCCCCACAACGTCTGTCTATGACATCGGTGAAATTACGGATAGCATTCGCGATGTCACGCATACTGTCAGTCATGGCTGTGCGACATGCTCTCAGCTCCCTCAGACCCTGTCTTGTGTACCTTTCCATACGCGACTGTGCCTGCATGACAGCCCGAAACATAGCTGAGGTTGACAGACCTCTTTGGGCTTGTCTGCCAGAGGCAGTACGCCCACGGATGCTCCCACGAGAACCCATGGGCAACTGTCTGTGTGGTACCATCGCAGGACCCTGCCCATGGCTGCTGTGTGGGGAAGCATGTGCCACAGAAACCACATTACCCTGGTCAATGCCCACTGTATCCTGTCCATCACCTAGGGACAGTGGTGACATAGGATGTACTGGCAGGATGACTGTGCGCAATGATGGGGTTGACAGCTGTGTACTGTCAATTGGCTGACCAATGACGAACCCTGACACACCTTCCTGTGCCATTACACAGATATCATCATTATCAGTACCTGTGGCACCAGATTCAGGATCCCTGCTGCAAGACACCAGAGCAGCACCAGAACCTGTGGGAGGAAGACAGGAAACACAGCTAACAATGTCTACACAATGTCACCAGTGATGCACTTATGCACACATGCACACATGCACACGTGGACACATGCACACATGCACACATGGACACAGGCACACATGCACACATGCGCACGTGCACACAGGCACACATGCACACATGCACACGTGGACAAAGGCACACATGCACACATGCACACATGCACACATGGGCACGTGCACACATGGACACATGTACACATGCACACATGCACACATAGACACAGGCACACATGCGCACATGCACACGTGGGCACAGGCACACATGCACACATGCACACGTGGACACATGCACACATGCACACATGGACACAGGCACACATGCACACATGCACACCCCGCAGTATACACACTGAGCACTACTGAGTTACACTAGTATTACTAGCACTATCAGGACTATTATAGGTATTGTTAAAACACACTCACCAGCATGGATGGGCTGCCTTGCTGTAACACCGGAGGGACCTGCAGAAATGAGGAGATTAATGTCAGTGGGCACAACTGTGCCATTGATACTGCATATGATACAGTGCAGTAGTACACCAGTTGCCTTTCACATGTCAGCTGCTGATATTGGCAATATCACACCTGCACAATTACATACTATGTTGACAGCTACATACCACGGACACACTTTGCACATGCATAAACTAACAATGTACAGAACAGTCAAGTGTACATATGGCATATTACCTGCATGCTCCATGTCGTGCTGCTGTGTGGATCCAGCCTCCATCATGATGCAGGTGTATTGCTGTTGATGTTCCGGGGCTGGAGCCACAACAATTAGGAGTAGACCCTCCAGTCTGGTGAAGGGGGGATGTGTGGCCACCCCACCTCCTGTGGCAATCTGTTGCCTGTGGATATCCGACGCACGCTGATGGACATTTCTGATTAAATCACTGCAGTGATGTCGTACCTGCTCATATGTCCTATTATGCGTGCCAATGTCATTTACCCTACGGACAAGGTCTTGCCACAGTGCAGCCCTCTCCTGCTGATTCTGGCTGGTGCGGGAAAACAGTATGTCATAATCCTGCACCAGGCTCTGGTGTAGCTCCTCATCTTCTGCTGCAGAGTAGGCAGGATTATGCTGGCGTGCCATGTCCCTGGAAGAGAACACAAACAGGATATCAGCAGACTATGTCAGCAATATATGGCACACATACTATACATGATACTCAACTGTAGTGATATACTACTACTCCCATATGTAGCATGTGTGTGTCTCTTGGTGGATACACAAGTACATGGCCAGATATCAGTGCTCAGCCAACACCTGTGCAACAATACCTGCCACATTCCATACAACATAGCAGCATGCCCCATCGGTCAGCACACTGCGACGGGTCCAATGCACAACCTCACTCTGGGGGTTCATACCAAGGTACTGTATGTGGAACGCCATCCACTAGTGTGATCTGGACACAAGTTACTCGGCCTGGAAATATATATACCACCACCACCAGCACAGTAGACTACTTTGATATGTATGTGATTAGACAGTTATTCACTTGTTAGGACTGAGATGGTATCCATGCAGCCCACTGGGCCAGTGGAAGCCACAACCCACACTGCTGACCCCTTTGCGAATGCTTCCACGGACATCCCAAAGAATGCATGGAACATGCACACACATTTCTAACCCAGACCCTATGCACAAAGGTTAGGCATCCTGTCCGGTGGACCCCAGCCAAAGGCAGATTGTATAACGATAGAAGGAGGCTACTGCAGGACAGAGCAGATTCACATTAAGGGAAGGCATCTGTGGTCAGCACTGGTAATAAGCTACGGTCTCTCATAACAACATCCACGGCCTACTCTGGGAGGGAAATGGCCATGAACACTATAGATAACCACAAGGCCTTCTTCAGTTATGTTACACATATGGACCAAATGCCTCAGATATGCTCTGAGTTACTACACACCTACTTAACATTCACTGAACACACAGATATTGGCAACATTCTTGCAGACAGGTTCGGTGCACGTATTCCCCCTCCTTCTCCCCCACACTTAGAAATACTTATCACAGCTGAATGTAACCTCCCTATCATCTCACATGTCCAGGTGAGGGCCGCCCTCAGCAAAGGAGAACACACAGCATCAATGTGACCTGATGGTATCCCTGGATGTGTGCTACGTGAACTCCAAGAGGACATACAACCGCATATAAGACTGATATTTCACCTTGGCATTTTCACGGGATATGTACCTGAACACTGGCATACAGCAACAGTGGTCCCACTCCACTAAGGAGGCACCTCTACTGACCCTGGGAACTACCGCACCATAAGCTTAACCAGCATGGTCTGCAAAGCTATGGAATGATTCAGTATGGGACGCATATACAGCGATATTGGGTACCTGCAGACACTTGTTCCCGGCCAGTTTGCCTTTGTGATGGGCTGATCCTGCCTTTTGAACCTGGTTGACCTTTCAAAACAGTCACTACAGCCATTGATGAGGGCAACACAATCCATACAGCCTACCTGGACTTGCCTAAGGCCTTCAACACAGTACTCCACTCAGGCATCATAGACAAGCTCATTAGCTTACATGTTACTACATATGTCACATGATGGGTTGCACACTGGTTGACATACAGAATCCATAATATCGATATTGTAAGAGCCATGTCAGACTCAATGCCAGTCACATGTGGTATCCCACAGGCCTCTGTCCTAGGAACCCTCTTGTTTGGCATTTATTTCTCAGATGTAAAAGCAAACATGTGCGGTTTGTGGATGACAAAGTTCCCAGATGACTGCTAACTAAGCGCCATAGTCGTTACACCAGCTGACACACACATCCTACAAGACAGGCCTCACTGCAACAGAAAACTGGTGCCAGGATCATGGCCTAACACTGAATGACATGTAATGTATAGTCATCCCCTTTGGGTGGAACTACGTGTACACAACATATCACATGGACATACCTATAGATACAGACCTATGACACATATGGAGGGTTCACCGTATGCAGACTATTAAGTTGTTACTTTACATTACCTGTGTTTGTTGCAGCTGGTTGCGTTACTGCTACTACAGCTTCCTGCTGCTGCTAGCACGGCTTGGTACTGTCACTGCTGACAGCTTCAACTTAGTTTGTGTACCGTGTGTTGTTGTTTGTGTTCTTATTTATTTATTTTTTCTTTCTCTCTCTCTCTCTCTCTGTCTCTCTCTCTCTCTCTCTCTCTGTCTGCCTCCAGACAGTGCAATGAACGTATTGCATGTGTGGAGTGTGAGTACAGGATGCTTTTGTAGGTATCTGCATAAGTCCATCTGATGGCCTCTGCACCAATTGTAAGCCAGCATTTGCTAATTGCATGCAGCCAGTTGTGTACTGATTGCAGTTCTCACTGTGATTTCAGGACAGTGCTATAAAAGGGTATGTGAGATAGGTGTTGCCCTTTCAGAATGTAAGGGCGGGGACCTTGCTGGTATGCTGTGGACACTGTTCTGTGAGTGTAAAGGTTAGTATCTCTCTCATGATTCAGGCTGTGTTGTAGATTCACATTTCTCCATTCCTCTCTCCTGTTTCCTGTAGTAAGTGTGTATGCACACTGACACCTACAACTATATATATATATATATATATATATATATATATATATATATATATATATATGTAAATATACATACATTTATATATGTACATTAACTGACATTATTACCTACTAGCTACCAACTAGCATGGCTGTTTCTGTTCACACACTACTATTATGGAAATCCACTAGTTTTGACAGTAAGTATAAATGACATGCTTTGTGTACTACACATCCTATATTCCCTTTACATTCATTCCTACTATTACATGATATATTTATTTTAGCACAATGCTCTTGTATAACAGTCATGGCTTAGTGGTAGGTCATGCAGACTACTGTTTCCAAGGTCCTGGGTTTGGGACTGACAGTGGGATTTTATTTTGCTTTTGAACTGACTACAGGACCTGTCAATCAGAGTGACTAAGGCACTTTTAAGCAGTTGTAACCGGGTTAGCGCTGGTTTGCGTGGAGCTCCCGCATGCACACTGGCATTCAGCTCAGCGCACACCCGCTTACAACCACTTAACAGTGCTTACTCTGGCGCACACCCGCGCTATTTTCTTTGAAAGAAATGAAAATGGGGAGACAGGAAAGTGGTGAAAAAGGGGTCACAAAGAGGGTAAGACAGTAGGGAAACAAGCTTGGGATTTGCAGGAGGGATGTAGGTAAGGCCCATAGCTGCCCATTTCTTCATCAGCAACAGCTGTGCATATGTATGTAATTTGGTGTGACATTTGAATCCTTCCACCCCTGAGAGAGGTGTCAGGACAACAATAATACTTGTTGTACAGCCAATTGTAATTGATAGTTTTCATGTCCAGCAGACATGTGTGCAGAATGGGCAGCTATGTATGGGGCGTAATTTTTTTTGTGGGTACAGAGTGCCCTTTTTTTTTTTTTCAGGTGAGTGTGGTATGTCAGGTGAAGGAAGTCGGTATAGCTGGGGAGGTAGGTTGGGTAGGTCAACAGACAAGACAAACAAGACGCATACAGGGGCGGTGTATGACACGTGTGGGGGGTTACACAATTGACGGGGATGGATGTTTGGATATCCAGAGCCCATGAGCCCACAGATGGCAACAGTGGAACTGATATCCCCACCCATGGGCAGTTGCCACTGTTCCTTCACTGCCCAGGACGGGGCTGTGCTGGGGGCTGTGTAGGCTGGGCAACAGGCATGCCCGTAAGTTGTGCCACCTGTGCCTCAAGCTGGCATAAGGGCCCAAGAACAGAGTCCTGGCTCTCCCTATGCACCACAGTCCGGACATTACGGAGGGTGAGTGGTGGTTCTCCTCTGGCCACACTTGCAGAGGGGGGACGGGCCCCATCCCCTGCAGCGCTTCCACCCACAGGTGGCACAGGACCACCGGAGGAGGGTCCAGACTGGGCACTAGTGCCAGGTGCACTCGCCAGCTGAGGTGGGAGAGGTGGGTCTGCTGGAACCCGCCTTCCCTGTCGTCCTATGTTTTGCATTATGTCATGACAGTTTGGGTTAGTAACATACAATACCATTCGCAATTAGTTGTAACAGCATGCATTAGTATTCCCATTAACCAAACACCCAGATATTCACACCATTGAACAGTGAGCATAACACATGCATAATTTGAACAGCAATACACAGTCCAACAACATGCAGGGTTGATTGATGGCAACAGGCCATCAGGTTTGGATGTATGAACAGGGCAGATGCATCAACGTACATGCAAATATTTATGACCCAACAGGACAAATGTCCAGGGGTGTTAATTGTGATTGCACATACCAATTTCACGTGGAATGGATTATATGTGGTTACAGGGTGGGGTGAAGAAAATAATATTAACACCTTCGAATACCAATACATATGCTGTACATTTCTAATAGCTGCAGATATATACACACTACTGTTCTAACTACAGTTTCCTATATGATAACTACTTCAATTTGGTGATAGGACTGTTACTGCTACATCAATATACATTTTATTGTTCTTCATACACGTTCATATCCGGCTTTGTTCAGCTGCATCATCCTGCTACATTTGTTTTATATAGCTATAGACAACTGTGGATGTTTGGTATTTCAGACAATCATACTATCTGCATATTGCAGACTGAGAGCAACATATCCAGATTTTGGGATACACATTCCAGCTGCAGCAACACTTTGAACACATTTCGCACTTTGGTTCTACTTGTCACATTCATTTCATTCTGTACTGACTGCAGTATACTTTATTCAGGGGTTATTACTACTTTATTGGTGGATTCATAACTCTTTCTCACACTCTCTCACTTGTTTTCATTTTACTATTCAGGATGGTACTTACTTCTAGGCTTTAATGACATGTTTTACCTGTAGTTATTACAATCCTTTCCAGCAGTCTCACTTCTGTCATGTTTCAGTATTTCAACAGGGATATATTTCACACATGTGATTTGCTCATCTTCTGCAGCTGTACTTTTCAGCCTGTTGCAGGTTGTGTACTATTATATTACAGGTGGGGCATCTTTATTTCAGACTTTATTTCAGACATTTTCATTTTTCTGTTTGGATTACAGACTGCAACACACTTTTGTAATCAAGCAATACTTGCAAACACTCTTACACTGTTACTTGCACATAGGTTCATAGGTTCATAGGTTGGTACTAGGCTATCAGCCCTAGGGCCTATACAAGCCTAGCCATAACAATTCCCTGGCTATTTCTTCCCACATTATTTACTTTCCTGGACCCCTGTCTAGCAGGGCGACTGACGTGATCCCTGGGGTGAATTTCCTTTCTCCCATCCAATCGTCAAGGTTCCTCTTGAACATTTTATTACTTAGTGACTACACTGCACTCTTTTGCTAACTGTCATACTTTTATATTTCTTTACAGTTACTGGGAGTGGATTACTGACCTGCCTGGTGGCAACCACCAGCCTATCACCATAGGCTCTGTGGTTCGCAGAACGGACACCTGCAGCTGTAATATAAATGAAGTAATATTGGAATACACATCTCCATAATATCAGCTAGTTTAATTTCTTACATACATAATTAAATGTAACTTACTCAGCAGTGGGGCGTTGGGCATTTGCCGGGCCTCCTGGATCCAAAGGTTCAATTGGTCCTGCTTATGTCTCTTCAGGTCCGCATGGTGGTGACGGACCTGCTCACCAGTCCTTGGAATCCCTGTGGCACTGGTGAGATCATGAGCCAACCGGTCCCACGCCTCAGCCCTATATGCTCCCCACAGGACCTGGCCCTGCATGAGTTGGGCCTCATGATTGTGGACTAGGAGCAATACCATGTATCTGGACTCCTCAACGCCCCACCTCTGTGCTCGAAAGCAACTACCCTCACCTACTCCTGACATTCTGGCTGCAAGTTAGTTCTACAATCGTTTATGCTGTGTATTCCTGCTTATGGGGCTTATATATGCCGTTTTTCCCACACTTATCTGTGATTGGCCATTTTGGAATTGTATCAACTTCACAAAACCTGCTTTGTCATGCTCCACTTTGTATTCATTCCTATATATTTGCTATTACTGCATGTCTAGGTACAGCTGTCATGGCTTAGTGGTTCAGTACCTTGACTATGGTGCATGGTATCCTGGGTTCGAACCTGCCCACTGCTTTTTATATTTTATGACTGTCTAAACAGGCTAGGGGGTGTGTCTGTGTAAAGGCAGTTTTGATACAGCTTGCTCAACGTTGCCCGTCGGTTAGCTTGTTGGCGCGCTGCGCAGCTCCTCTCAAACGGGGTACGCTGGTTTACGCTTCATTTGGCTGTTAGCATGCATATTACGCTCAGCTCAGCTAGGGGCACACAGTTTCAGCATGTTAAACCACTGCTCACCTATGGGCACTCATTTTACACCTGTTAAACCACTGCTCACCTACGGGCAGATGCACTCACCTTGTTAAACTGTAGCTCAGCTATAGGCACATCTGGCATTTTTTATTGTTTTGTTATCTCACATTTTTTCAATATAAATGGACTATTTCATTACATTTTACATAAAATATAATTTTATATGTGTACATATTTGTCAGGGACTTGTTTCGTGCTTATTAAAATTGATGTTGTGGAGGCTCGAACCATGATTGCCTGCTCTTCAGCCGATGTCTCTACCGCTTTTGCTTCTTGGCTTACTTTGCATATTTAGTTCTTATATGCTTTTTCACTGACTGCTAACTGTGGCTAAGCTACGGGCACGCCCGCGCAAATGAGCACACTCACGGGCAAACATCTTTACGATTTAAAAAAAATATATAACATGTTCATTTATATATTTTATGTTCATAGTCTGTGGGGGCATGTGTTGTGTTGTGTTTATTCACATTTCCATGGCCTCTGTCGTGGGTGTTTACTTTGGGCACTTTTACTCTTCTGGGGGCGTGTCCACTTGCAGGGCTCGGCCTATGGATACGCCCCCTACTGTCTTCCACGGACCGTGTTAGCCTTAGGTGTGATTCAGCATGCCCTCATGCATATGCATGACATGCTGACGTCACACCGTTTAATTGCAGCCTCCGTGTAAGCCTTGTATCTCTTACACGGAGGCTTCGTGAATCCTGCCCAATATTTTTTTCCTAGAAAACATTATTTGCTTTGGTTTCCAGTTAATCAGAACACAATAATAATATGCACTTGATGCATACTGAGAGTGTCAACTTGAAAAAAATTTAAAATATTAGTGAAAAAAATGGCAAAACCAGAGCATCCAAATAGTTATACAGTACTACTGGTGGTACCTAGCAATGAAGGACCATTTCTCAATAACCATAAGTATTATAGATTTTCTTTTCAAAATAATATATCACACCCTTCAGCTATAAAAAGTGCCTAGATGCTGGTTTCAGCTGTAAAGACACATATGCATCTTTGTCTTTTTCTAATACAGTTTATAGGTTCATAGGTTCATAGGTAGGTACTAGGCTATCTGCCCAAGGGCATTTATAAGCCTATCCAGAGTGTGTCAGCTTTTGCCGCCCCATTGATTAATTAATTGAGCCTCTGTCAAGAAGAGCCAATGAAGTGATCCCAGGGGTGTATTTTCTGTTACCCATCCACTCGTCAAGGTTTCTCTTGAAGAGTATTAGTGAGGGGCTCTTCCTAATGTAGTTAGGAATTTTGTTCCAAAGCATGGGGAGTCTCTGTGACAGGAATCTATCCCTCCAACATGTTCTATTTATTGTTGTGGCGAGGTTTAGCTCACTAAAGTGGCTCGCAGTGACTTGGATTTCTTTAGGTGGAGCATGTCCATCAATTTAGAGTTGGACATGGCTTTGTAAGTCAGGCAGAGATCACCTCTGAGTAAGGGATATACCACTGAGTACAGCTGGAGTTTTTCCAGTCGAGCTGCATAGGACATATGTTTGAGACCAGTAATCCTCTTGGTGAGGTACTTTTGTGGTCTTTCCAGCTGTTGGAAGTGTTTTGTGAGGTACATCCCAAATGGGGCATTGTACTCTATGATGGGTCTGATGAGTAACAAGTAGAGGGATACTATAAAATCTTTATTTCTAGATGCGAACTCTTTAGTAATTAGATGGGCTACACAGAAGGATTTCCTAACTACTTTGGCAATATGATTGTCAAAGGAGAGATTACTATCTACCTGGGTCCTCAGATCTCTTATTACCTCTTCTGTATTAAGGGGGCTGCCACCTATGTGGTAATTCATGGGTGTTTTGTTTTTCCCAAACGGGATGACTATGCATTTTTTGGCATTTAGCTTGAGACCATGACTTTAACACCAGGTGTCTGTCTCAGTAAGGCCCTTTTGGAGAATGTCTGTGTCAGCAGGAGAGTCAGTTATGGCTTTCAATTTGCAGTCATCAGTGAACTTGGTTAGCCATAGTCCTCCTGTGTTTGCCTGCACTTCTGAGAAGTATATGCCAAACATTAGGGGTCCCAGGACCAAGCCTTGTGGGACACCACTTGTGACTGGTTTAGAGTCGGACCTGGAGCCCGCTATTCTTACCGTGTGAGTTCTGCCTGTAAGCCAGTTGGCAACCCATCTCCTGACGTAGGGGTTTATGTTCAGGCTGGAGAGTTTTTCTGTAATTCCCAAGTGGGGAATGGTGTCAAAAGCCTTGGAAAGGTCAAGGTAGGCAGTGTGAACTACCTTCCCCTCATCTATGGCCTTGGTGACCGTCTCAAAGAAGTCAACCAGGTTTAGTAGGCATGATCTGCCCTTAACAAAGCCGAACTGGGTCAGGTCAAGTGTTTGGAGGTTCCCAATGTCTTTGTTAATGAGTTCCAAGATGATGCGCTCCATAGCCTTGCAGACCAGGCTAGTAAGGCTTATTAGTTACCAGGGTCAGTTGTTGCCCCTCCTTTGTGGAGCAGAATAACTGTTGCTGTGTGCCATTCTATGGGTACATAGCCTGTGGAGAGTCTGAGGTTGAACAGTGTGTTTAGCTGGGGGGGGTTAGTTCATTCTGTAGTTTGTGCAAGACGCAGCCTGGGACACCATCTGGCCCCATTGACGTTGTGCTTTTGGCTTTTAAAAGGGCTGTTTTCACCTGTGTGTCTGTGATTTCCAGGACACTACACTTTTCCGGTATTGTTGTGGGCTCTTTTGGGGGTGAAAGGGGGGTGAAGTTTGCACTGAATCTATCTGCCAGGATGTTGGCAATATCAGTGGGTTCAGTATATTTTGTGCTATTTTGCACTATCTCAGAGCATATCTGCAATTTGCCACTTAGATTCTTGACATAGCTAAAGAAGGCTTTGTGGTTATCTTTCGAATCCTTGGCTATTTTTATTTCAAAGTTAGCCTTGGAGGATGTTATGAGGGACCTTAGTTTCTTACTGATACTGCATACAAGTCAGAACTGGGGTGGGGGCCTAGTGACAAAAAATATTTGTTAGTGTTTGGGAAAAATTGTTTTTTTTTTTTTTTTTTATTACTGCCAACATACTGACTACTCAATTATTTATTTTATTTATTTATTTAACATTTGTTGACCGGGCTAGTCTAGCTGGATGTATGTCCATTTTCAGTAGAGGCCCGGGGAGAAAAGCTCCAATGATTATAAAAGTTTAAACATAGTCAGGCAATACAATACAACAATAGAAACATATAGAAAAAGAGCTAGTGAATACGCATAGTAATAAAATAAGATTAGAGCACAACTCAACAAATATAATGAACAGAATATGTTAACATTTTTTTTTTTTTTTTTAGTTCTACAGTATGTGAGGGATAACATATTTCTATAAAGTTGATATATGAGGTAGACTTTACAAGGCTAAGGTAGTAGAGATGGTAAGGATTAAGGAGGTAGTAATGGATAGAGATCCAAAATTAAGAAGTATTTTAAACCATTATTATACTTAGTGTATTCTCACACATAACCCAGAATTAAAACTTAAGTGTAATGCAAAATGACACCATTGCTGCAAATGTCCATTAACTAAAGCCACTATGGCTTGTTTCTGAAAAGCTATATCTCTGACCACCTTTGAAATTTCACTACAAGCTTTCAAATAATAATAACAGCATGCTCAACTACAAAACACAGCTAAAACTGCAATTCTAACCACACAGTTTACAGTGCAGCACACTTCTAAATGTGACTACATAGCTTTAACCACTGGAAAGCATGGCATTGTAGCCACACTCCATGTTACAACTGGAAAGTATATTTTTCTTGTGCAATGTACAGGATGTTTTCTGACATAATCACAGCATAGTACACATATGTTCTGATCATTAGTTATACCCAGCCTTTTGTGCAGAAATAACACAACCCCAGCCGAAACAATGCATAGTGTCAGACTACTACAACAAAGTCGTCATCATCACCATCATCATTAGTCTCCTTTTTCCCATTTTCTACACGGGGTCTGGGTGTTGTGTCAATTGTCACTGTCTCTATCAATTCAATGCCACCATCCTACCTTCTTCCACAGTTATGCCTGACTGGTACAGGTTTTCTCTCACACAATCTGTCCAGCTTTTTGTTGGATACCCACATTTCCTTGTGTCTTCTTCCTGTCTGTCTCAAATTTTCTTCATCAGATTGTCATCTGCTTTTCTGCACATGTGCCCAAACCAACATAATCTGCTATATTTGACCTTCTCCGCAACTGGAGCTAGTTTATCTTCTGCTCTGATGTCCTCATATCTTTGTCTGTCCCACAGTATGCATCTTACCACAACAATGAACACTTCCTCTCATCACCTCTAGCTTCCTTAGCTGCTCTACCTTTACTGCCCAGGTTTCTGCACCATACAATAGTGCTGGTTGCATTACTGTAAACCTAACTTTTCAGCTTCTTTGGCATTCTTCTGTCATACACGAGCAACAGTACCAGTTGGTTACAGCCTCTCTGATTCAGGTTTTGACCTCCTCATTCAGATTTCCCGTCTCCTGCACCACCTCTCCCAGATACTCAAAGCTGTTAACTCATTCTTCTTTTTTTCTTCTATGTCACTTTTCAGCCAGCTTCTTATGATTTCCCCCATTTTCTGCCATCACAGTTATTTGTACTCAGTTTTATTCCAAGTGCCTTCAGTTTTGCATTCTATTACCTATCATTTGCTGACGTTCTTGCTCAGGGTCTGTCTGTAATTCACATCGTCTACATACAGCAAGCTTGTTGATTTGTTCTCTACAACCTGTTTGCTGGTATAATCTGTCACCAATATTAAAAGCAGTGGGCACAGAGCTGAAACCTGATGCACACTCACTTCCACTGGGAACCCCTGTATGAGACCGAACACTGTTCATACTTGAGTCATTAGGTCCTTCTACACATTTGAATTAATCCTACCAATGTTTCTGGGACTTTGAACCATATCAGGACTGCCCAAATTATCTTTCTTGGGACTTTGCCAAATGCTTTCTCCAAGTCTAGTAATGCTCAGATGGAGTCTTTCCCCATCTCTAGCGTCTTTTTCTTCTCAACTAACTGTCATGATGCAAACATCAGGATGACTGAGTTACATCCTAATCTGAATTTAAAATGTTCATCTTCCATCTTACTTTCTACTACTCTGTGTGTTTACTTATCAAACACCCTCTGCAGAACTTTCATGCAGTGTGATAGGAGTTTGATACCTCTGTACTGATCACAGTTGTAAATATCCCCTTTGTTCTTGTACACCGGCACTAGTATGCTTATTCTCCATTCATCTGGGATGTGTATTTCTCATCATAATTCTCTGAGTACCCTCAGGAGCCATTTCTCCCCTATGTCACCCAGCATCTTGATCATATGTGCTGTGACCTCATCTGAGCCTGCTGCTTTCCCTAACTTCAGTTTCCTTAGTGCTGTTCTTACTTCTTCTATGATTTTCACCTCATTTTCTTTCATTCTAGGCTGTATTTGGTGCAGTATGGCTTCTTTAAGATGTTCTTCACTGAGAAGCTGCTGAAAGTCCTCCTACTATCTGTGTTTGATTTCCTGTGGGCTGGTGAACACTTTGTTATTGATATCCTTTATCAAAGTTGTCTATCTTCTTTATTTCTCTGTCTTTACCTTACAAGCTGATAGAGTTTCTTTGTGCCATCTATTGAGTCACTTTCCAGAAGCTAGTAGAGCACATCTGATGTCTTCCTCTTTACTACTGCAGCTGCTCTCTTAGCCTCTCAGTTAGCCAACCAGTATTTCTTCTTAGCCTGTTTCATCTTTACAATCTCCCACTTTTTCCTGTTCTTCTTCTTTCTTTTGATGACTTCTTGGACTTCTGCCTTCCACCACCAGCTTTCCTTATGTACATTTTCCATACCTGGCTCAGCCACATACCTATTCTGCAGTCCTCATACGTGCTGTTTTGAGTCACTGCAATTCTTCTTCTTCAACTCCACCTATTTTGTCTACTTCTTGAGGTGTGAAAGTCCTGAGTAATTTCTTGAACTCTTGCGCTTTCCCTACAGTCAACTTACAGGACTTCAGGCTAATCTCTATTGACCTTATAGCCTTCTCTGACCACTGCTTATAGCTGATTGTGGCAACCAATGGTTTATGCTGTGGGCTGACTGTTTCACTGTTGTTGGATTTGCAATCAGCAATTCTACTCCATTGCCCTTTCCTTAGTAGATGGAAGTCTACCTGAGTTACATGTGGGCTACTCCTGTATGTGATCTTGTGACTGTCTCTCTAACTGAACCATGTGTTGTCCACCATCAGGCCATTAGCCAGACAGAAATCTAGAATGACCTCTCCTTCTTTATTCTTGTGTCCCTACCCATGTGGACCAAGGCAGTCCTCATATCCTGCTCTATCTGTCCAGCTATGTTAATTCAGGTCACCTATTATCAAAACCAATTTTCATTGTCCTGCTTTACCTGGTAGGGCCTGTAACTGCTGTTTGAATGAACTCTTCTCTTTATTATCACAACCCTTGTGTGAGGCATAGATTGAGATTATGAATAGTGCCCTATCCTTGCACTGTAGGCTGATTGCCATGAATCTATCACACATTTTGTTAACATCCCTCACTGTCTTCTGAAGTCTCTCATTCACCACTATTTCCACACTATTTCTAGTTTGTCCTCCTTCGGTATAGTAGGCTCTGGACTCCAAGCCAACTGACTTTGCTGCACTGACCTTCAATTTTGTCTCCTGGCTACATAAGATGTTCAGCCTCCTCCTTACCATCAAATCACCTACTGCCAATCTAAAACCTGTTAGTGAACTGAATTTGGGAGTAGCAATTCTTAGTTCATGATTAACAGGGTGATTGGTTATATGTCCAGCTTTTGCTCAACAGTGCTAACCCAGATAACCCAAGTTGGGCAACTGGACACCAGTCAACCAGTAACTTACTCACCCAGGGCTACTGGGTTTATGGTAAGCACACACTGCCCAATAGGGACACATTTACCCCCTCCCACCATTAACATGTATCCCTGGCATAGGTTGGAATAGGTTGGGTCCTTAATCCACTTATTACTAGCAAATGCCTATGTCCATTTGGTGACATTAGTCAACATGACCTAATCACCTACAGCCAATTCTTACACCACTAAAATACCTACTAGCTGTATATAAGAGATCATATGTCCCTTCCCTGGAGGCAGTTCACAACTAAAAAAAAGGAACTTCTAATAAGATACTTTGGTGCAAAATACATACTGCCACAGTGTAATGCACCCCTTTTCAGAGGGTATACTACCTCTGACTGAATGAATTACAGAAATATAATGACCATGTTGCTCTTTGAGATTGCACCCAAACAAACCATACCAATAATTCTTTAGAAGTGATCCTGTAACTACCATCTATTTTCATATACTATATCACGTGCCCCCCCCCCCAAAAAAGGATACTTGCATTATGCATACTTCTAATGTCTCATTGAGAAGAAATTAAAAATACAATGGTCACTGCACCATATTTCAGCTTGCTGCTCTTAGACATATACAATGACCTCCAACAAGCCATATAATTTTTATTTACAGTGATCATGTAATGATCCCATGCTTTCATGTGCAGCTTGCCTCCTTACTCCCTTCCCCAAAAGGTCAAGTACCTTCTGTCTAATGTTTGACTGGGGAGAAAATGAAAAAAAAAGAAAAAAACAATGATCACAATAATTTACTTCACCCTCTTGAGAAGCCTCTTAGTGATACAGAGCATTCTGTATTCTGTTGTGGACCTGGCAACAAGAAAATCCATTCACCACACACCTGCCTTGCTCTAATGAAGTAAGTTTCTAGGGAACAGTATAATTATTATTATTATTATTATTATTATTATTATTCCCGGTTTGATTACTGTGGAAGTCCACTGGGCCCAGAGAGCCCATTTTCAGTGGTGGCCCGGGGAGAAAAGCTCCACGAAACAGATTACAGTAAAGATAGCAGTCCAATAAAAATAAAAGTACAAGTACAGATACATATCAAATAATACAGAGCATGAGCAATATTGCCCATAGTGGAAAAATATCATGCAGATACATTTTAACAAATCCGCACAGTTAAAGTCAAATGTCAAAAGCTATTTACAATATTTAGAGAGTGTGAGAGATCGTATGGGAATAAGCTAAAGAAGGTTATAGTCAGCTATAAGGTGCTTAGGAACTCAGGAGGATACCCTCCCAGGGGCTTTTGTTAAAGAGTTCTTGGTAGGAAGAATGCAGTTACATTTCCATTTGGAGGAGAGGTAGTTGTAAAGCTGAGTTTTGAAGTTGTTTGTGTTGACATTGTCCTTAGTGTGGAAGGGAGAGAGTTCCATTTCTTACCTAAGAAGGAGAGGAAAAGTTGTCCAGTAGGACGTTTAGGTTTGTGGACAGTAATTAAGTTTAGGTGTTCAGATCTGAGAGTTCTATTTGGGGTGTATGGGGGAAGGATGTTAGAGCGGGACATTTGTTTGGATTAAATATTAGTCAATGTGCTGTAGTGAGCAGGAGGAAGTCCAGGTAATTTGTGTATTCTAACCAGTTGAGGGATTGGAGGGTAACACAGTGATGAGTGGAATGTTTGGCTTTGGTGGCAAATTTAGAAATTTTGTTATAACAGTTTTCAAGTTTGGAAGTGATGGAAGAAGACAGGTTAGTTAGTAGCAAGGCGCCATACAGAAGGGAGGGAAGGAGGGAAGAGGAGGCCACAGTATGCCTGGTAGAAGTAGAGAAGAAGTGGTTGTTCCTGTATAGCATACCTAGTTTTTGGTGGTTTTTCTTTATATTTTGCTGAATATGGATGTCGAACTTGAGGTGTTCATCTATAGTTATACCCAGTATTTTGGCAAAGGGAACAACTTTGATCACAGAGTTGCTTTGGCTAAGGACTTGGAAGGAATTTTTATCAAAAGAGAAAGATTTTGAGGGTGTGAATAGTAGTATTTTAGATTTGTTAGCATTGAGAGAAAGGTGATTTTGGCGCATCTAGATCTCAGTAGTTGAGAAGGCAGTCTGAGTTTTAGATAGCAATTCAGGGAGGTAAGAGGCAGAGCAGACAAGTGTAGAGTCATCTGCATATTGGATGACTTTGGCATTAGGAATAGCAGAGTGAAAGTTATTGATAAAGATATTAAGCAGCATTGGTCCAAGGATGGACCCCTGTGGTACTCCGGTAGGGGTGGGTAAGAAAGGTGAGGGGCCTTTGTTCCATTTCCCAGCCTGAGATCTATATGACAGATAGCTTGAGAACCAGGAAAGAGTGTTTTGGAAGAGATTTAGGTTTGAGAGGTGACTTAGAAGGTGCTTATGGGAAACAGTATCGAATGCTTTTGAGATATCTAGGAGCACTGTGGATACTAAGTTCCCAGAATCTCGGGTTTGATTGACAGTTTCTAAGAATGAGAGTAGAGCTGTTATGGTGCTATGTCCTGGTCGGAAGCCATGTTGAGTAGGGTAAGAAGTTTGTTTTTAGTCAGAAAAGGGAAAAGTTGGAGGTGGATGCATTTTTCTAGGATTTTGGAGATTGGAGAGAGAAGAGCTATAGGGCGGAAGTTTGAAATGTTAGTGTTTTTGCCTCCCTTGTGGAGAGGAAAAATAAAGGTGGAATGCCAGAGTTTAGGGACTTAGGATTCCTTTATGGATCTATTAATTAGGATACTAATTGGGAGAGCTATACCATCGGCAGCAGACTTGAGAATGGAAGAGGGGATGTTGTCAGGTGCATTGGAGCAGGGTTTAAGTTTAGATAGAAGTATTTTTATGTAATTAGTGGGGACAGGTTTAAGCTCAAACAAAGGGGAGAAATTATTTGGGGACTTAGATGAGGTGGAATGTAGGAGAGATGGGTCATTGTTGGGAAAAGTTTTTGTTAGGTAGGATATTGACTCTATAAAGAAAGAGCTGAACAGTGAGGCTAATTCAAGGTCAGATTTTACCTGGATCCAGACAGGGGTTATTATTAGAGCCTGGGTTGAGGAGTGAGTTTATGTAGTTCTAAAAAAGCCTAGGGTTTTGGGGATGGTTGGACTGGAGCTTAGGGTAGTAGGATTTTTTGTCTTTGAAGATTTGTTTTATGTAAAGTTACAGAGCTGTGTATATCGAAGATGGGTTTCGGGAAGTTTATTCTTTTGATAAAGCTTCCAGGATCTGTCTCTTTGATGCATAATTTGCTTTGTTTCTTTGGTTAGTCAAGGGGCAGTTATAGTTTTTATTTTTTTTTTCCTTGGTGGAGCTACAGAATTTAGAGTGTCTGGGAAAGTAGAATTAAAGTGGTCTATGCTTTATTGAGTGGAAGGGCTTTTAGAATGTTCCAGTTCATTTGTTTGAGATAGTTAGGGAAGGTGTTGGGGTCAAATTTACTAAGGTTGAGGGTCTGAATATATTGACGTTGGTGTGGATGGGATGTGGTTGCATGGTAAATGGAAGCTGGGATATGGTCACTAATAGAGTTAAGGATGGTGCCAGAGTTGGTGATTTTATTTGGATAGGTGACTAAGATCCAGTCAAGAGTGGATCCTGGGGGGTTTTGTTTTATTGAGTCTGGTGATGGAGTGGGTTACTTGAGTAAAGTTAAAGAGGATAATGGACAGGGAGGGTATGGGACTGTTGATTTTATTCCAGTAGATGTTTACTTCACCTAGTATATAAGTTTCAAGGATAATTCTATTAGATAGAGGTTAATTCTCTTAGATAGAGTCAGGAATATAGTGAAGCTTAGTTTAGATATGTTTCTTTATTTATTTGAGACTGTCCTGCAATGTCGTGTTAAATATTTCCTGTGATTTTGAACTCTTATGTCACTGTGAGTATATATTTAGTATTGTCTTGCTCTTTTATTACTTATTATTAAATATATTTAAACCTTTCATTGTGGTTGATCTGTGTAGAAATATTTAAGTTTTGAGAGTACTTGCATATTTATTTGGTGACACTGTGTGGGCCACTCCTAATAGCTTTACTCTTGGTCAAACTACCATTTGTATTAATATTAATATCACTCAGTATATTTTGGTACCCTTGAAGAGCCTTAAGGTAGCTGACAGGAGTGACTGGTGACAGTGAGAACTACCACATAGTCTGGGCAGAAGGGTGCATGGCTAGTAAACCTGTGCCAGCCTCTCTCAGGTGTGTGTGAGTGTGTGTGTGTGTGTGTGTGTGTGTGTGTGTGTGTGTGTGTGTGTGCATCAGCCACTTGGGCAGGGACATGAAGCACTGGTTGGACAGAGAGGGTGCTGCAGGTCTTGGCTTGGGCACTCACCCGAGATCTCAACTCTATAGTTGTGCCTGTGGGGAGTCTTATTCGGGATATGGAGAAAGAGTGAGAAACCAGCCCTGGACTGACTGTGGTCTATGTGCACTTGCTGTAGAGAGCTGCATGTGTAAATACTGTGTGTGTATCTGTCATCCTTCCAGTGAATGTCCCCCACTGTTGCTAGTGGTGTGGATTGAGGCTCCTCCTTGATTACTGGTTCAGTGGAGGGTCATCACATTTGGTGGAAGTGGTGGGATATCCACATCACATTTGGTTGGCAGTAGTGGGATCACCACATCACATACTGGGATTCTGTGGCATGGATATTGAACTCCTGTAGCCTGTAAACAGTGGTCACTAAAGAAGGTGTTTGTACTGTCAAGCATCCACATGACAGACATTCAGAGTTTCATATCACAATAGTTTTATTTATTTTTTGTTCACTTAGAGAGAGCAGGCAAGGATGTCAGCAGAGGATTATGGCAAGCTGACAAGGAACCAATTGGCCAAGCCAAAGGACTGGGGCATGCCAACCTGACTAAAGGAGAAATGATTGCAACCTTAACCACAGCTGCATCACAGATCAGCAACTAGGAGGACAACCAGACTGGCCTTGGGGATGTACAACTCTCAGAAAATGAACAGTTCAACTTTGCCTCAGACTTAAAAATCCATCTGGAGTTAAAAAGACTTGAACCAGAGGCCAAACATTTAGAAATAGAATCAGCAGAGAGACTGCTACGTTTGGAGGTCAAAGCAGAATCAACAGATGGACTGCGGTGTTTGGAATTAGAATCAGCATAGAGACTGAGATGTCTGGAAGCCAAAGAAAATAAGAGGCAGAGGCAACATGAAAAGGAGATGCTGAATCTTCACCTAGGTCACAGAGGTAATGGGAAAGGGAGTAACTGAACCCCAGAAGCAATAAAGGTCAGTAAACATCTTTCACAATTTACAGAGAGTGAAAATGTTGACAGTTTTATTCATATGTTTGAAAGGGTATGTAAACAGTATAATGTTGACCAAGGGCTCTGAGTAGGGTTCCTGGCCCCCATACTCCATGGTAAAGCTGTAACTGCTGTTTCTAAATTGTCTGACACTGACTGCTTAGATTATAATACAGTTAAAAATTGTTTATTACAGCGTTTTAAGTTAACAGCTGAAGCTTATAGAAAAAAATGTTATGAGCATAGACGCAAGGCACATGAAAGTGTGTGTGAATATATTGCTGAGTTAAGAACTTATTTTCATAGGTGGATGAGTGGGTATCAGGTCACCACTTTTGAAGTGCTGGTAGACCTTTTGGTAAGGGAACAAGCCCCTAGCTCTTTGCCTGAGTTCATGAGAATCTGGTTGGCAGATACAGAATGCAACACCGCAGATGAGTTGGGGAAAAAGGGAGACCTATATCTAGCAAGCAGGGCATCACTGCACAGGAAAGTGATACCCAGTGCTGCACATGGATCTAATGGAACCCATGCTGGGCAGCCTAAAGTGCCACCAGTAGCAGGGGAAGCAACTAGTTCAGGTATATGGCCAGGATCAAAGGTTAACTGTTTTAAGTGTAACTAGTGGGCCCATATAGCATATAGATGTCTACAGAGGTAAGGTGGGGAACAAAAGGTGGGGGAACCAGCAAGAGGAAATGCCAGTGTAAGTTGTCTGAAGACAACAAGGGCACCAAATTACCGCAAGAAGTTATATCCTATCTTAGTAGATGGGAAACAGTCCACTGCTTAGAGAGACACAGCCCCTGATCTAACCATTGTGAAGCCTGCAATGGTTAAAGAGAACAACTTGCTTGGGTAGTCTACTCCAGTCACAGATTTAGGAGGGACCCATTTGAAATACCTTTGGCTAGGGTTCAACTTGACTGTGAGGGAGGAAAAGGAAACAAGCAAGTAGGTGTGTTTGAGGATATCCCTGCAGATTTTTATTTTTATTATCTTTATTTTATTTTATTTTACATTTGTTAACCGGGAAAGTCCACTGGACACAGGCCCCTTTTCAGTAGAGGCCTTGGGAGAAAGCTCCACACATAACTAACAACTAAAATCATTACTGGTACTAACTTTACATTATAATTATGACAGACACTGAACTAATATGTCATTATAAGAGAAACATGTCTAAGAATTCATCTACATACCGGTAAGCAAAATGTAAACAAAATACCACCTGGCATATTTACAATCTTAGGTCCTAGACCCAGTTATAACAACATAAGATCTGTGAACAATCAGGTAGGAAGAGTGGTGGCTAGAGTAAAGTAGTGGTGGATCTAGCCTGGAGTACTACAGGGGCAAATCCAATTGGTACTAAGGTGAGTTTTTAGTACTCTCTTAAACTGTAGTAAGGAAGGAATGGTAGGTATGTGAGTAGGTAGAGCGTTCCAGATTTTAGACACGAAATTAGAGAGGCATGATTCTCCTGCTGTATTATCAGCTTTAGTTACTTCTAGAAGGAATTTGCTGCTGGAGAGGAGAGTCCTGTTACTAGAGTGAGGATGAAGTAGGCTTCATAGTGCAGTTTGTTTTTTCTGGTTGATACAGAATTTCATGAGCCAGAGAAAGTTGATTATAGTGTAAGAGTTGGGAAAGTTCAAGCTGGTTGAGCTACCTTAAGGCTGTGCAGTGGTGTGCTCTGTATGGGGAGTCTGAGGTGACTCTAGCTATTTTGTTAGAGCAAGATTCTAGTTTAGCTGTCTGTTTTTCTGAGGTTGGTAAGAATAGGGGAAGCATAGAGGAGAGTACAGATCAGATGAGTGTGGGATATGGTTGACTTTGTATGTTTGGTAAGAAAATGTCTATTTCTACAGAGGGTATCTAGTTTTTATGTACTTTCTTAATAGTCTGGGAGACATGAATATCAAATCTGAAGTTATTATCAATCTCTACTCCAAGAAGTTTGGTGGGTTCTACTGGACAGATAGTAGTTTCATTACTGGACATGATGTTTAAGGTGGGGGTTAACGAGGTGGCTCTAGTAGGTTTAAAGAAAAGAAGTTTAGTTTTAGTAGGGTTCAGAATAAGTTGGATTTTGAAAAGCCATGCTTCAACTGAAAGGAAGGATTCTTGTGTCAGTGTGTGGTGTTCATGTGATGACGAAGCTGCACAAATTAATGTAGAATCATCTGCATATTGTATGACAGATGCATGGGGAGTAGAAGTGTAGAGGTTGTTGGTATAGAGGGTGAAAAGTAGTGGGCCTAGTATGGAACATTGGGGTACTCCAAATGTGACTGGTAGACGTGGTGAGAGTTTTTGCTGCCACAATACTGCTTGCTGATGGCCAGCTAGATAGGATGCCTTGATAGGGAAAGATTTTGATAATGCAGTACCTTGTGTGCATGCAGTTACCTGCAGTCAGGCTTGAAGACAATCATGTGGGTCTGGTAGCGTGAGGGTGACCCAGACATATTGTACACTTGAAACCTGGACTAGTGAGGTGGTTACTTCAGAGAGGGAGCTACCCTGTAGCAGTGAGACTGAAGGTGAGCCACAGCTTCTGTTGGGTACTGATGTTCCCTTGGACAGAGGCAGAGGTAAGTAGTAGTACCAAGGCTGACAGTGAGGCACCACTGTTGGAGGATACCAGACTTCCTGTGGAACAGGAGCTGAGAAGGGTTACAAAGAGAGAGTTGAGACAGGCTCAGCTCTCAGACCCTACATTGCAAGACTTGAGGGAGGTAGCCAGGGAAGCACCTTTTTCTCAAGGATAAGGGGAATCTGTATACTGGGACAAAGGGTTACTGTACAGGGAGTGGACCCCTGAGGGAGGGCTAGAGAGTGAGAAAATACAACAGTTGGTAGTGCCCAGAACCTACTGTCTGGCACTATTAGCCATTGCCTATGACATTCCCTTTGCAGGTCATATGGGAATAAATTGTACAAAGAGGTCTATTATGCAGAACTTTTATTGTCCTGTGATTTCATGGGATGTAACAGGGTACTGCAGCACCTGTGAGAAGTGACAAAAAGTAGGCAAGACAGGAGACAAGGGGGACGCTCATTTGATGCCTTTGCCTGTGATTGAGGAGCCATTTCAGAGGGTAGCTATATATATTGTGGGGCCTCTGAGTACCCCAAGTTCCACAGGGAAGAAGCATATCCTAGTGGTAGTAGATTATACTACCAGTTACCTTGAGGTGGTGGCTCTGTCCTCCTCTGAGGCAGAAAAGGTGGCAAATGCTTTGTTAGAGATTTTCAGCAAGGTAGGTTTCCCAAAAGAAATACTGACTGACAGAGGTGCCAATTTCATGTCAGATCTGCTGGCTTGTCTGTTGGAGTGCTGTGGGGTGATGCACCTTAAGACCACCCTTATAAATCCCCAGACTAATGGTCTTGTGGAGAGGGTAAACTTTGCACTAAAATCCATGCTATGGGCATTTGCAGACCAGTTTAAGAGGAAGTGGGATAAATATTTGCCCCATCTGCTGTTTGCTTACAGAGAGGTGCCCCAGGAATCCTCTGTTTTTTCACCATTTGAGTTGCTGTATGGGCATAGGGTGAGGGGACCTCTAGATTTGCTTTGTGATGAGTGGGAGGATGAATGTGAATCCCACAAGGAGTCTGTTGTGGCATATGTCCTACACCCCAGGACAAGGCTCAGGGAACTCATGGGCTTGGCCCAGGAGAACCTGACAGAAGTCCAACAGCAGAAAAATGTCTGGTATGACAGGAATGTTCGAGCTAGAAAGTATGCTGGGGGGCAGCAGGTTGTGCTACTCATTCCTGTCAGACACAACAAGCTGCAGGCAACTTGGGAGGGACGCTTCAAAGTGGTAAGGAAGGTCAGTGATGTTAACTACATGGTAGAACTGCTAGGCAGGAGGCAGGGCCATAAACTGTACTATGTTAACATGATGAAACCTTACCATGATAGAGAGGCCCTTGAGATAAGTATTTGCAGTAGAAGGCAGGAAAAGTCTGAGGGGGATCTATGGCTACAGCAAGCCAACCAGCAAAATCCCAAGTTACTATGGTGGAGCCTAGTGTGGCAGGCATATGATATGACAGGACAGCACTGTACTGGTGTCAACAATATGAAGACAGCTAGAATCTCAAGACAGGGAATGCTGTAATGTATTCCCAGACAGGCTCATTCCTCTCAGGTGATATTTCTCAAGGGTCACTTGAAAAACTAGCTTGAGTCTTCGAAGGGGGGGACAGGTGTGATGAAAGGAGATAAGAGAACAGAAATGTACAAGCACTATTGTAACTGTTGAAATGTATATATTTTTACAGTGGAAACTGGAATACAGGAGGTTAACTTCAGTCCAGCAAACTTTAGAAAAATATCTGAAATTAAATTACTTTATAGGCTACACAATTAAAGATGGTACCTTTCAGTTTTCAATGCAGCAAGAGACACAATGTCTGTAATAGGAAGTTTTCTGCATTGTCTTTAGGGTGAACTAATTACTAGTCTTGAAATGTGGAGGAATGTAATTGTTTTGTGACCTCCAGCATCTGCCAAAGCGACAGGGGTTTTGCCTGGGAACTAGAAGTCGGATGACATGAAATGATGTCATTCTGCAAGCTATCCCAGCAGCAATATTTTAGATGTTAATTTGAGAACTCTCTTAGTGATACAGAGCATTCTGCATTCTGTCTTGGACCTGGCAACAACAAGACCCATTTGCCACACATCTGCCTTGCTCTAATGAAGTAAGTATGTTGGAGGGGGTTGGAGGGTGGCCTAATGGTTAAGGTGTTTGCCTTACAAACACAAGGTGCAGGGTTTGAGTCTCACAAGGGATAATTGGCTAGACTTAAAATGGCTCGCAAGGGCAGTTAGCTTAGTATGAACTTATGAACAGTGTAATTCTCTTAGACACAGTCAGAAATATAGTGAAACCTAGTTTAGATATTTTTCTTTCTTTATTTGAGACTGTCCTGCAATGTTGTGTTAAATATTTCCTGTGATTTTGAACTCTTATATCACTGTGAATATATATTTAGTATTGTCGTGTTCTTTTATTATTTATTATTAAATATATATAAACCTTTCATTGTGGCTGATCTGTGTAGAAATATTTAAATTTTGAGAGTAATTGCATATTTATTTGGTGACACTGTGTGGGCCATTCCTAGAAGCCTTGCTCTTGGTCAGACTACCATTTGTATTAATATTAATATCACTCAGTATAGTGGGTACTCTTGAAGAGCCTTAAGGTAGCTGACAAGAGTGACTGATGGCAGTGAAAACTACCTTATAGTCTGGGATGATGGGGGCATAGCTAGTTAAACGTGTGCCAGCCTCTCCCATGTGTGTGTGTGTGTGTGTGTGTGTGTATGTGTGTGTGTGTGTGTGTGTGTGTGTGTGTGTGTGTGTGTGTGTGTGTGTGTGTGTGTGTGTGTGTGTGTGTGTGTGTGTGTGTGTAAATCAGACCTCAAAGAGTGTGTGTGTGTGTGTGTGTGTGTGTGTGTCAGAAGCTTGGGCAGGGACACGAAGCACTGGTTGGACAGAGAGGGTGCTGAAGGTCTTGGCTTTTTCACTCAGCTGACATCTCAGCTCTATAGCTGTGCAAGTGAGGAGTCTTACTGGGGATCTGAAGAAAGAATGAGAAACCAGCCCTGGACTGACTGTGGTCTATGTGTGTTCTTAAGGAAAACTGTACTTGATGCAAAGGGCTGCATCTGGAAATACTGAGTGTCTACTTGACATCCTTCCAGTGAACGTCCACCACTGTTGCCAGTGGTGAGGATTGAGGCTCCTTAATTACTGGTCCAGTGAAGGTTTATCACATTAAAACAAAGCATGCCTATAAAGGCTCTGGCTATATTGAACCTTGAGGAGTATTTGTACAACCAAGGTAAACCAAGGGTAAGCCATGATAATGCTTTCTGTACTCCTTTTTTAAATGATATGGCAGCTTAACAGCTTTTTGAATTGCTGCTTCTTAAAATAAGAAGAGCATAGCAAGCTGAACTAGGCATGTTATGTAAATGCAATATGTATTCTTAGGTCTCAGCCTTCTCCCTCAAGAACCAAAAATAATCTGAGACAAAGGCTGGAAATAAGTAATACTTTTTAAAACACAGAACAGTTTCAGAATAGGAGGATTTGCACTGAAATGTATTTTTATAAATAAGATGTATTGTCTGACATACTTTGCTTACTGTAATCTTATCCTGTCAAGAACAGATATTTTGAGGGACAGATGAAAAACTAAGCCAAAATCACAGACATTTGAAAGATGTGGTCTAACGAGAATCTTCAAAATTGAATTGCCCTTATCTGGCACCTGGCACTATGTTCCTGGTGATAACAAACATACGAAAGAGACTAGCATATTCACTGTCTTAAGACTTTTTTTAATTCATTGAATCATTAACAGTAAAATTTGAGAGGAAATTATAGATAGTTGCTTCTGTTGCCCAGCCTGAGAAAAATTCATATGGGCCTTCAAATATCTACAAAAATACCAATGAACACAAACAATCCTGAGGATTCAATAAACTCTGGGAAAGGTTAGCACGAAGCCTACACAGAATTTTTGTGTTTGCGCAATGAGCAGCATTGCTAATTGTATATGCATGCCACTCATCACACTTACATGAATGCAAGTGCAATTTCGTGTGTAAAGTACTACAGACACCTGCAGACATGCAAACCCATTTACCTGCAGGCAGACTAGTTCTGCAGGATTGCATCGACATCCACAATGGCTACCATGGTTTAATATAAAACAATGTATAAAGTTCTAAACACATTATATGAAAGTGTAGTCAGTGCAGAGTGGTGTGCAAACCTGTTTTAGGCATACTGAATAAAAGTTTTGCAACTGATCAGCAAAGGTACATAGACTGCATTATAAATACTTATTCAGGGGAAGTGTGTGTATTGAAAAGGGCCACAGACGTGAATTGTAGGGATGAATATGTTGAAAGAGGACAAGGGAAACATGGTAATGTACAGCAGATGAGGGCATGTCAGTGTACATACACCACAGAGACGACAGTTGTAGCATGAACAGCAATCACATACCTACATGATACAATGCATACTGCTGTTTACACCTCCTTTGTGAGTACAGTGATATCATCATGCAGTTATTGTATATTATGTGACTGTCACACAAGGTCTGATATCAATGGAAATAACTGGGTGGGATATAAGCACCCTAACATGATCACTGGAGAGGATAATTAGCAAGGATGGTATATACAATAGGGGGTAACTGCATAATATTGAAGTTGTGTAAAATGAGTTGCCTGAATATAAATGTAATATCAGCATTGGTCTCAATGAAGTGGGACACATAGCCACAGGCTCATGGAAAATGGTAGACACAGGCACTCACAAGTATGGACAATATTAGAATAATACCACATTTAATCTGTGTCATTAACATAAAGTATGTAATTGTGAGTTATTATACATGGTTTTGCAAGAGCAAACTTTTACAACTGTCATGATTTTGTCAGCACTCCATAAGGGGAATCAAAGACACCTTCAAAAATAATTGTCTTTCGGAGGTGTTAAGAGGAACTCTGTTACACCTGTAGTTTAAATTATGAGTGATCCTGGCTAGTTGACAGGGTTGCATGGCATATATATATATATATATATATATATATATATATATATATATATATATATATATATATATATGCCACAATCCACACATTCACAAATGTAACCCATGCTATCAATGCTGTCAATCAGCTATGTATTTACTGCATGCATCACAGAAGCAATTATTGCACATGCATCTTGTATAATATCTTGAAGGGGGTTTTGCACTATCAACTCCTAATGGTTAAGCATCATAAAAGAATACTTAGCCATGGCCAATAAGTTGTGTGAAAGCTCATTGTGTCAAAAGTGATACATCTGAGTAACTCATCCCTGGAAGATGTGTTGAGAAGCACATGCAAAAGGATGCATTGCACTCAACTATTGGTGTGATGAGGCTGAGAACAATGGGACTATAATGCCCTATGACGTGGATGTCCAGCACATACTCAGGAGTTGTGCTACATTCAAGGGATCAGTCACCATTATGGGCACATGCTGGTGAATATTTTGCATACTATCTACCTGAGTACACAGTAAACATACCACTTGGTCTGCTCATAGGGGTATGCTGTCTATATTGTAATAAGCGTGTATTTGCTTTTATAAAGGAAGTACTCCCCCATGATTTTTGTTCATCTACTGTGTCTCCATGGCTCTGACAACAATCCTTTGTGTGTGATAATACCGTCTGCATTATAACAATACAAATCTTGGATAAAATTATTGTTCACAATTTGCTGTCCTCCACAAAGATGGTTAGACAAAGGATGTGTAAGTTAGTCTTGACTTCTGAGACTTAAACACTGAACAAGAAAGGGCCTAGTACAGAATACTGAGGTACAGAGCTGGTCACTGGACTCTAGATAGAGGTAACATCACACACAGATATTATCTGTCATGTATGTGATCCAGTTGTCTTCCTACTTGGTGACGTAGATGTTTATGCCCACTTGAGCCAGTTTCTCTGTAATAACTGAGTGTGGATTTGTGTCAAATGTCTTGGCCACGTCAAGTTATGCAGGATGATAGTGTTTTCCTCATGCATACCCTTGGTGACCTTCTTGAAGACATCAAACAGATGTAACAGACATGATGCATCCTTAAATCTAACAAGAGTTTGTTGCACAGTCAGGAGATTACCTTTTTTCTATTTGATAAGGTCCATGATGATTTGTTGGTCTACCTCACAGATGAGGAGAGTCAGGAGTATGGGTCTATAACTCCATTCATCACGTGATGGTCCTCCTAGGTCAGACGGATATATGTCGCTGTACAACCATCTATGAGAACATAGGCTGTCTAGAAGCTGTTTTAAAGTAGTTATCCAACTGTATTTGCTAGGGCAGGTTTTAAGGCATTCTGCTGGCAACCTGTGATGTTGTCAGGGCCTATTGACTCTGTGTTATTAGCCATAGAAAGCACACAGATGAGCTGCCCTCCTGAGAATAAAAACTGAGTAATGTTGGCTTGTACAGTTTGGCTGATGGCCAATGATGACAGAGAGTTGAAGTGTGAGACAAACTGTCAGCTACCAGACTGTCTGTTTCCTCTGTTGAGTATATCTGGTAGCATCCTCAAACATCTCTGTACCTAGTTGTGTATTACCCTTAACATTTCACATTTATTGAAATAAATGATTTGGGAAAATACCTCCCAATACAACCTTGGTCATACATCACATTCTACACAATGGCACTGTTCACACAGTTATACAACTGTATCAGTGTCACATTATTACATCAGTTGCACAACATATGCCCTATAAGGACGCATTACAGATCAGTTGTTTGTGGCTCATGCAGAACATTTCCTGACACAAATGGTAATAGTCGCAGAATAGTGCTGCTGACCATCTCAACAATCCTTGGGGAATAGCAACATTACTGCACATACCATGAATTCCACAAGGTTGCAATTGAATCAAAACATGTGATATTGTTGTATATATCACAGCATTACATGTGGATGAAACAAGACTTATGTGTACATGTAATAAATATGAATTTATATTGATGTCTGCATTGAGTATTTAATAATGGTAGGTATACACATGTACACCTGTGCCATACTGCATTTGTCACTGTGATGGTGGGATGAGAACTGTGTAGAATGTTGATCTGCTCCACTACAGCAACACATGTCCTAATAAGCCAACAATATACATAAATGTGTTTCATACCATGTCAACAGTTCTCAGGTGGCATATTACTACACTTATTATAGAAGGAGCATGTAATAAAATGGCAGCAGCAGCCATCAGTACATTAGTTAACATCACAGACTGTAATACCCTCTTGTAGCCATACTGTACAGCCCCACCTCAACATAGCCCATGTTTATGACAGCAACAATGTGAAATGTTCATATGGTCATAGGACATTATTAAGCTAATGGCCAACATCACAAAAGATCCTAGCCATTATTATACCATTTAAAAAAACCTCCCTATATCTATATGATGGAAGACAGTAAGACTATTGTACATATGTGTATTTGTTGGATTGCATTACATACTGCCACTGTCCATGTGGGACATGTGCGCCAAACCTTGACAGAATTAGCAATCACACATGCAGTGGTCTGGAGATGGCTTAAAGAAGCTCATAGATGGACTATGCTTCATGAAGTGTGTATGGATATTTGACATGAGGACATCCTCCACTCCTCTGCAGAAAGAATGTCATGTGGCAATAGGGCAAAAGAGGATGATGGACGCATGGGGCTACAATAAATTTTCTCCTAAGTGGTAATGAAATGAAGAGCAATTCCAAAGATCATACAATGACCACAAAGTACCACCAACCACACACACACACACACACACACACACACACACACACACACACACACACACACACACACACACACACATACACACACACACACACATACAGCAGTAGACTGGGCCTGTTTTGATATTTACACCCGTGTAGGTACAGAAGATGAATGCAATGCAATATAACACTAACAACACCACATATGTCTGACTTTAACACTGTCATGTTTCACTTTATGAAGTATGATAGCATCATTGTATGTTGAGATGAACATGGAAGGAGTGTCTGACATACATGTGGAGTCACATCTCTGTCTAATATTGTCCAAAAGTGATATTTGTTTGTATACACACACAGTTTGCCAACTGTCAGATTAGAACCCCTATATATCAAGTTACAGAAGCTGGAGAGGATAGTAATTAATGTTAGCGCCATAGCAAATGGTTGACTTAATGTTAGACTGTGTGTTATACAGAATGGCATCATCAGTGTATGCTACAAGAAGATGTTCAGAGGGCAGTCTGACAATGCTGTGGACTCACATGTCATTCTAAAATTGTCACCTTACTGATTGCTGAATGCATACACAAACAATTTAAACACAGTGAGAGTAGAACCACATACCTAGCTACAGATCACAGTATTTAAGTTTGGATTTTGGAGTGTGAGACAATACTTTATAGCTGATGACATCAGAATTGTCTAGTGTGAAAAAGATTGTAGTAGGAGTGTCTCATATGCTGGTCTAAAATGTACTTTTGCATGCCAACCAATTGAACACAAACAGGTACACATACCAGTTGACCTCAGTGAGAATAGAACCCCTATCTATTTACAGATTGCGGTACTTAATGCGATCACCACAGCACAAGTCTGGCTTGTAGAGTGTCACAACACTTTATAGCTGATGACATCAGCATGGTCTGTTGAGAAGAAGATGGTCATAACAGTGTTTCATTTGCTGGTCTAAAATATTGTCTTGAATGTCAACCAAGTGAACACAGGCACATGCACAAGTTGACTGCAGTAAGAGTGAGTCCCTACCTAAGGTATTTACAGAGTATAGTACTTAATGCAAGCACCATGGCACAAGTCTGATTTTTACAATGCTGCTAGACAATTTATAGTGGACAATTCATCATTGTATGTTTGATAGAAGATGTTAGGAGGACTGTATGAAATGGATGCATAGGCATCTACAAATTTCAGAATATTTGTACTTCATGAGACGGTATTACTGACAGTAGGATGCACAGTTATGCTCTTCTGACTACACCCCCACACACTGTGTGTGTGTGATTGTAATGAGATTAGAACCCCTACCTAACTAAGGTACTCAAGCTAATAAACTCAGTACTAAAAGCAAATGCCATGACACAAGTATGACTTTTACACTGCTGTAGGACAATCAATAATGGGGTGACATCATCATTGCATACTTGAGAGAAGATATTTGGAGGCTTGTATGAAATGAATTTGTAGGCATGTATGACTGTCAAAACATTTGTACTCTGGGACAGTAGGATACACAGTTACACTCTTCCAACCACACACACACACACACACACACACACACACACACACACACACACACACACACACACACACCAGTTGACAGCAGTGAGATTAGAACCCTTACCTAAGTACACCAGCTAAAGAACTCAATATTTAATGCAAGCACCACAACACAAGTCTGACTTTGACAATGCTGCAGGAGAATTTATAGTGGATGACATCAGCATTGCATGTCTGAGTGATGATTTTGGGCGGTTTGTATGAAATTAATGGGTAGCCATGTAAGACTGTCAAGATATTGGTTCGGTATGGGACCAGATTGATGTTAGTAGGATACAGACTGCTGTTACTCTAACTATGTACATACACTCGAAATACCTTCGGCGACACCAATAAGCGTACAGCTGCTGTTGAAAGGAATAAAACGCTGGACACCCTGCAATAATCCAATGGAACGCCAGAAGACTTGCAATCCTTTAATGGACAAACGCAGAACTACACCAACAGATACAGCAAACACGTAAAGCACTTCCTGCTTCTTCAGGAGGTAGGCACTCGGTGAATCTTCAAGGATGGATAGATTGCGGAATGGAATATGCAGCAAGCAACACTCCTAAGGCTCTCCTTCCTCGAAGAGGACTCTGCAGCACCACTGCGGTACTTCGGGGGACAAGAAGAAATCGCAGTTTGCTCTCCAGTGGAGCCCCGTTGTTAAAGAAAACGGGGGCAAATAACAACCACAACAGACAGTTAACACCTTAGTAAAGCAGGCAGTCACAACTCACCACCTGCTCCCACTTACAGCTAATAAAAGCAAGAACAGAATCCTTAGCTCAACACAAGCAAAGTGATGAGGACGTTCAAAGCACAGTAGCGTAGAATCGCTCCTGTCTACATTAATGACAATGTAGGAGACCGTCACTTTTAGTCCAATTTGCTGTGGGTTTCCACGTTGGTACCCCGATTCTGCACCTACTCCATAGAAGTATAGATACATAGAGACACACACATAACATGGCTGCTGTGCTAATTTAACACACTGTAAGTATTTTTGTCCCAGCTACAAAACACAGTATTTAATGATTGCAACACCCCTGAATTATGTATTTACCTTGTCATAGTGGTCTTTATAGATGATATCATCATCATTATATGATGTAGTTAACATATCCTTGTTATGAAAGTAGTGTACAAAGTGTGTATGTACTATTTGCTGTTGTGTTTTCAATGTTTAGGTATACTTTAAGAGGCAGCTTATCAAGCCAGATGCAAAAAGCTGTCAGGAATGCATGTAGCAAAAATAAGACATATGCAGTTGTTTCCCAATTTGTTGTATACATTAAGCACTTAAATTGTCACATACAGACACAAATATTTTTCTGATCATATTTGTGTGTTCATTTTTGTGAAGAATTGCTGTACACATTAATACATGTATAAGACAATCTGAACATCTATTGTCATTATAAAGGTGTACATGGTATGTAACAATGTAGTTGTGCTATTTCTTTCTGTAGTGAACTTGACATCTGGGAACAAGTAAATGCCAAGTTTCAATGCATGGGTACAGGTAACACACGACTGAGTTTAAATATGTATTCAGTCATTAAAAAGTGCCTTCCCTTTGGTTGTGTTTTTACATGGATTTTAATGGGATGAAGACTAAATGGGCAGTAAACGTAAGTAATACATGCTAATAAGCACTGTTCATAGTGGACAGCCAAGCAGCTGGTTTGTCTAATTGATGGCAAAGTGTTCGCACATGTGAGATACACATTTAAGGATTCTTACTTGAACCTGAGAAGTACTTATGCATACTGCCTATGGTAGACACAACTAACAGATACTATGGTGTTCATAACTAGTTCAATTCAGAAATGTGTCATAAATCGTATAACCTTAAAAAAGTATTTATACTGCTTTCTCTGCTTGTGCATAATTAAGCGACAAGCAAACATAGATATCTGCTTCATTCAGAAAATTATAAGACTTCTATTGGTTCACTTTCCTCTGCTCAAACATGCTAAGTGAAAAGGCACAGCAGGCAGCACTTTTGACAGTACTGAGTGGACATAATATATCTGCTGCCTAGCTGACTCTGTGGCAGCAAGTGTAATAGCAGTAAGTTCTTATTTTGAGCACAGGTGATACAGGGTTCGAATCCAGCTGTATCTAAATGTTTTACATATATATTCACGATGTAATTAAATACTTGCATGTCATAATTATTTGATTGTGAGAGTGAATCACTGCTGTGAAGTACTGTATAAAACAAACAGTACTCAAGTGATTTATCTCAACAGTACATTATGGATTTGCATATTTATACAGTTAATCTAAATAAATATATGAAATGTTTAATACGAGTGCCTTTATTATACTTTAATTGTCTCTTTCTTTAACACAGTGAGTTTAAGCAGCATTGTGCAGAGGTAACCATACCATGCCATAGGACTTGAAGAGTCATTCACCATGGCTCGGCATTGCTGCATTTTGCCAAACCCTATGCAAATACAGAGGACAAAAAGTGAATTACTTCATTATGGATTTCTTATTTATGTATGTGGTGTGTAATTCTATTTTTGATCAGATTAAAGATGTGAAAATGGAGTAAATAAGAAAGTGGTGAAATGGGGCCATGCAGGGGAAAGAACAAAGGGAAAGCACTATAGCAATGTGCAGGAGAGAATTAGGAAACAGCCATAGCTGTCCACTTTGTCAGCAGTCTAAAATGAATATGGACAGAATATTGGATGAATTTGGCAGTCACCTCAACAAATATGGGTGACAACAATGTAGTAATGTTGTATAGCCAATAGGCCCAAATCAAATGTTTCATGAAGTCAGATGTACGAAGTGGAGATCTATGTATGGGATGATATATATTTTTTGGGACATGTTGCTTGTCCTATGTTATGATTCAAGATGAACAGGTGGGGTAGTTCATTTACATACTTTATTATATGGAAACACATAAGGATGAATAGCAGCAACATAAAATATAAACTAACTGATTAACTGACAGACCACTACAAACATGCATGCTTACATCTCAACAGCTCTCTACAAAATGGCAGTCTAGCTCACATATGCTCAGTATTTATACACGTGTGCAAGGCTGTTGAAAGCTTCTTAAATGTCTACATACATACTGATCTACATCCTCCCTCTTTAGTGAATTACCCACAATAAAATGAAATTTGAAAAAGATATGCAATTATACAGACACTAAGAAATAAACACAATGTTCATGTCCAAGTTGCCGTGTATCTGAAACATGGTCTGGAAATGTGACCTGGTCTAGTGATATAGCAATTAGGACTGGGTTTAGCAAAAGGGATAGTCATTTGTGAACAATCTGTTTCAGGAGTTTTGCAAATCTTCTCAGGAACAGGAATATTTGCTGGAATGTCCTCTGGAACTGGAACACTGGATAAATCACTCTGAGATCTATAGTCTTTTTCATAAGAAAGATGCTGCAATACTGGCTCAGACACCGGTACCAAATGTTTCCAATTCCTCCTAATCTCTATTCCTTGTGATTCCACAATGTACGATCTTGGCTGTGGACATACACTTTTCACAACTCCAATCCGATCAAAACCTTTGGATGTCTGCATCTTCACTGTCCCCCCTTCTCATAATGGATTGAGAGGTTTGTTGGACTTATCATAATAGGACTTCTGGGACAAATGCCTTTTCATGAGTTGCACTTTCACTGCTTTGTTGTTCTTAGCACAGAGAACCAATAAATTGCTACTAATTGGTATTGTGGTTTTGGTTTGTCTCGACAAAAGCCTTTGTGCAGGTGAACCAAGATGTTTATCACTAGAAATATTTCTGAGATTCAGGCGATTCAGAAAAACATCACTATTGTCTTGTTTTGAATTCTCTAATAACTGTTTTGCACTGTGAACTGTAAGTTCTGACAAATCACTTGACTGTCAGTACTCAGAGCTATGTGTAACATGAATAAAGTCCAAATTTTCAACAAATCTCTTGAACTGCTGGCTTTTAAACTGTGTTCCATTGTCAGAAATAACTTTGTGTGGACTACCATGGACTGCAAAATGATTCTTCAACTTAGTAATGGCAGTATTGGATACTAGATTAGGAAGTAGGTCAATCCTGAACCAATTTGAATACTAGTCTACTAACACAAAATAATGTTGCCCATTCCATTGGAAAATGTCTGTAGCTACTGTGGACCAAGGTAGTTCAGGAATCTTGATCAGCTGAAGTTTCTTTTGATGTGGCTTAGTACTATTACATACAGAACAAGATGAAAGTTCTCTTTCAATCTCCTTTGACATAGAAGGCCAAAATACTAGTCCTTTCGCCCTTCTGTTGGTAGAATCAGTTCCTGGGTGGCCACACTGCAATATGATGATATAGTCTTGTTGCAAAGAGTTTGGAACAATCACTTTTGGACCATTCATGATGATACCATTGTCAAACAAAATTTAATCTCTGTATGGAAAACAAGGTTGCAAGTCTACTGGTAAACAAGATTGCTTATACTGCCATCCTCAACTTATAAAGTGGTTAAGCTTCTGAAGAATTAGATCTGAAGATGTGTGACTTCTAAGCTCATCAAAATGTGTGGAAGAAAAATGTCTCACTTCCTTGACTTCAAAATCAAGTTTCTCATTTTCATGCTGTTCAGTGGTATTTTTGGGTGATCTGGATAATGTATCAGCAAGATAAAGAAGTTTGCCTTTTGTATAGACAAGATTTAAATGATACTTTTGCAATTTCAACATCATAAATTGTAATCTGGCAGGAGCTATATGCATAGGCTTTCTCAAAATTGTGACTAGAGGTTGGTGATCTGTTTCAATCTGGATAGCAGGTTGACCATAACATAATCATGGAACTATGAACATGCAAAACCAATTGACAAGAGTCATTTCTCAATCTGTTCATACTGCATCTCGGTTTGAGACAGAGTTTTGGATGCAGAGGCTACTGGTCCACCCCCTTGAAGAATGACTGCATCAAGAAAAAATTTCAAAGCATCACAAGAAAGAACAACTGTTTTGTGAACATCATAGTATCTGAGAGTGGACTGACAACTCTCTGGTTCAGGACATCAAATGCGCTTTGGTGTTGTTATGACCAGGACCAGGATATATCTTTGCATGTCAGCTCTCTGAGTGCTGGTGAAAGTTGGCTCAAGTCTGGAACGAACTTGCCTAGGTAGTTAACCATGCCAAGAAAATGTTGTAGGGCTTGAACATTGTCTGGAGCTGGCATCTCAAGAATTGCTGTTTGCTTGGAAGGATCTGGTCATAAGCCTTAACTGGTAAATAAATGACCAACATAAGTGACTTCACGTAGCCTGAATTTGCACTTCTAAGAATTTGGCTTAAGATTCACTTCACATGCTCTTTATAGAACTTTCTTGAGGTTTCTGTCATGCTCAGCTTCACCATTACCTCCTCCTAGAATATCATTTACTATAATAGCACATGGATCACAAGAAAAAAAATTGTTACATGGCAGAATTTATCCCAAATGGCATTCTCAAAAATCTGCACCTGCCAAAAGGAGTACTGAAAGTGGTTAGCAATGAGGATTTTTGGTCAAGCTAAATTTCCCAAAGTTAACCCTTTGCATCTAAGACAGAAACAGCAGTGGTATTTGGCATAAGAGCAGTGATTTCTTCAACTGTATGCCTTGTATGATGATGTCTTTTCAGTGCTTACTACAAATCTTATGGATCAATACATATTCTGATATCATCTGAGATTTTCTTATGAGCTACTACTATGAAAGATACCCATTCAGTTGGTTCATCAACTGGGCAAATCACATCTTGCTGCACCATTTTGTCTAGCTTGGTTTTGACTCTGTTTTGTATAGCTACTGTAACTTTCTGGGCTGGACTAACAACTGGGCTGACTTCAGGGTCTAACTTCATGTAGTTCACAACTGGGAGTTTGCCTAGTTTGTCTTTGAAAAGATCAGCATAGGTAGAGGAAATAGGGTTAATATCACAACATCGAATGAGTAAAACATGAAACTACATAATTTTGAACACTTAATATCGAATGCTGAGAACCTCGAAAGTAAAAATGTCAAAAACGGAAACCCTGGACTCACATAGTTGGCCTCTGTAAACTTACACACCCTGACGTCACTGAGAAATGTTACATGCGAATATATTACCTCCACTGTGGTGCGATCTCGGGGTTGGTATATTTAAGTAGGGGGGGTGTGGGGGGCAAAGACACCCACATAGGAATGTTTTGTGTTGTGTGCTGGAAGACGATTACAGTGGTAAAGTGTACCAAATCATGTAAATACTTCCTTTATTGTGCATAGTGTGTTAATCATTGTATGCTGCTATGCCACTTTTCTGTTTGATATTTACTTTCCATTGTGCACAATAGAGTACCATGTTTGCAGGGTACTTGTAGTTGGTGGCTGGGTTGTGTTTTGAAGATTAAAGAGGCATGGTTTTGTTTGCTACCGTTAGGTTTAAGGTTGCACTGGTGAGCAGATGGCCAGGTGTTGCTATTTGTAGATTCTGTTTTTGGGATTTTAAGCTTTCGAGGTTTTCAGCATTTGATATTATGTGCTCGATGTGATGCAGTTTGATGTTTTACTCATTCGATGTTGTGATATAAACCCGAGAAAATACACTGGGCAAAATTAGAACAGTTGTCTTTCAAGTTTACTTCCTTATTAAATGACAGTAGTTCCATTTTCAAACTGTCTCTGTGCCCTAATAATGACTGTACGTGCCTTTTGACCATGTAAAATTATAAGTCATAGCTGTTCACAGCAGAGCAATATCAAAGTACTACTGAGTCCTCAGTCTGAATTTCTTCACCACCATAAGCAACAAGCTTCACACACTTTGCCAAATCAAGCTTTTCATCATCACATCTAGCAAATGTTTCTGCTGACATAATATTGCACTTTGAACCTGTGTCAACTCTGAGCTCTTTGGGTCTTCTGTTTATCCGAAGAGTACAAAATACTATATTCCTTGCCCATAAATCTACTGCATTGACTGTTTCATTAAGCACAGACACACCATCAACATAAAAAGTAGGGTCACATCTTTCTAATTGATTAACTTGTCTCTTTGAATGTTCTCTTTTAATAAAAGAATGAGCCTCTTTTGATTTACAAAATCTTTGGAAATGGTTCCACTTTTTACATATGTGGCACTGCTGACCAAAAGCAAAGTACTTTTTTCTTTTAGACACATGATTATCACCACAATTATCAGTTGACTATGAGGGAAAGTGAGGGATACATGCTTTGAGTTTGCTGACTCACCCTTGTGCTTCACTGAGACTGTGCATGCTCTGGAATTTGCTAGACAGCTATGAGATTTCTTAAGGAGTGCTACAAGAGTCACAGTTGCTGCCATGTGCTTGGTCCTGTTTCGTTTCACCATGTGCTGCATACTATCAACATTAGCTTTAGAAGATACTAGAAGCATGTATTTCTCATTTGTAAGCATATGTGTGTGTGCCTTTCTGTGAGCTATTTTTGACAAATCTCAGTGACCTTATTCAAAATAAAGCAAACTCTTTCTCACAGCATTATCTTTAATACTACACACAAGTCTGTCTTTTATCAACTCATCCCATCAAATTATCAAATCTGCATGTTTTAGCCTTATTTCCCAAGTTAGTTATATATGCTGCAAAAGTTTCCCCATGCTTTTGATCCCTTATGTAAAATAAGTGCCTTTCCATTGTAATATTTGTTTGAGGGTTATACATTTCAGTAAATTTACATTTTAAGCACTCACGGACTTCCCTTGATTCAGCCAGTACCACTATATGATGGTTTTCCCCCTCTCCTGCAAACACAGCAGGTGCATACACAAATGAATGCTCTCTTTCTATGGTTTCTGAACCAGCTAGCTTAAGCAGAATAAATGCCTTTATATGTACATCTTTATCTTAAAATGCAGCTTGTATGAAAATATCATATTCTTGCTCAAACACGCTCCAACTCTCTGCAATATCATTATCAAATACAAGTGGCCCTGGTTTAAGAAAGCCTTCTGCCATGTCAACAAATTATGTTTAAACGCTGCAAATATGGCCCTTGTAATTATGTCTGAACATGCACACACACCAGACATGTGTAATAGCTTTGAAATGGCTGTATTTTGTGAACTAACTGTACTATAATAATGCACAAACTTGCAAACATTTTATACACCTTGGATAGCTTGAATAGCTTTAATTAATATGAAAAAGTAGCAGATAGCAAAAAATGAGGTTGTTTTCCTTATTTTATACATTTACATTTTATGTGATTTGGACATTATTTCAAACATTTGTGTAACTATTTTGAATATTTGTATCAATATGTCGCAGTTTCAGACATTTCTTTTAATTAGAAATTCATTATGAGCTTTCTGAATGCTTCATTTTATATTCTTCAAGTAAGAAATCATTTAAGCAAGTTTTAGTACCTGGAATTTGTTTCTCACCTGTTTTGCATGTTGCTTGTGCAGTGGGGATGATCCATTTTTCTATATTCCTCCAACATTAACTGAGTACCTGTTGGTCTTGATTCCGGATCCCATTTGACACCATGTTGCTTGTCCTATGTTATGATTCAATACAAACAGGCAGGGTAGTTCACGTATATGCTTTATTATATAAAAACACATCAGGATGAATAGCAGCAACATAAAACATAAACAGACCGATTAACTGACAGACCATTACATACATGCATGCTGACATCTCAACAGCTCTGTTCAAAATGGCACTGTAGCTTGCATGTGCTCAGTATTTATACACATGTGAAAGCCCATGGAAAGCTTCTTAAAGGTATACATACACACTTGTCTACAGGACAGGTGCCCATTTTTCAGTTTCTATTTCAGCAAGAGAGGAATGTTAGGTAAGGGACATGGGTATTTCAGGATCAGGTAAGTAAGGTAGGTGAGGAAGCAGGCAAACAGGACAAATGAGAGAAGAGACAGGGATGGTGAGGGTCATATCAGGTTGGGGACACCATGACTGGGAATAAGGAGGGGACACTGGATGCCCATGCTCATCAAACATGGAGACAGTGAAAATCTAGTCCTCACCCTAAGAAATGTCATCACAGCCCCCCTCCTCAACTTGCTGTTGGTGTGCTTGATGTTTTCTTTTGCCCAGCATTCCATCTAGCATCTTCTTCATCTGGCTAAGGCATCACCGGTGGTGGTTTCCACAACCTCACACACCATGCCTGGCATCTCCTGGTGGAGGACAAAATCGCCATCTCCACCAATACTCCTGGAGGGTACCACTGCACAAGCTGCCAGGGTAATTCTACCTGATGTGGATGGCCCAGGTAGCACAGGGGCTGCAGAGGCAGTACTGCCAGGTTGGGTCCCAGATGTGGTGGGCATCTGTGCAGCAGCTGTTGGGGGGGGGGAATCTGACCTACAATGGTCAGCCTACCTCCCTATGCTGCAAATCATTTTATGAGTTCTCAGAAATGGATGACATCAGAACATTGTGACCACACATATAAAAATAAAAAAGAGAGATAAGGGGTGAGGTAAGCGACAAAAAAAGATCATTAGTACCATGATATGTGCCATACAATAAATCAGTGCCATAAAAATAAAAATAATTTTAGTTTTACATTAAGTATCCTTTTTATCAACTACAAACTATGACTGATGATTGTTCCAAGTAATCCTACAATGTGCATATATTGCACATATGCTTGATCAAATAATACAGAAATTAAAATAACAGCATGGCATGTTTGACAATATTGTTGAAAGTATTATGCAATATTTTTAAGTTATTTTACTATATATTTGTTATCTGTGGGATTTGAATTCACAACATCTGAAAACACTATTACAATTTACTCCTACAGATGGCTTGAGTTACAGACTGACGCATGCATGCTTGATTTTTCAGTTAAGATATGCATTAGATAAAATAATATTCTTTTGTGCTGCATACATATCCTTTGCTTCCCTCAGCCTTTCCAAAAGCTCAACTTGGACATCTCTGTTTGCTGCTATCGCCTGAGATGCTATAAAAGAAAAAGGAAAGAAAAAGACAGCATTATGCAAACCAGTCTTGCCTATATTCAGCTTTCTATCTAATTTAAATTATCTTTATCTGTATACTTACAAAACTGTGGGATGTCAGCAGTTCTACTGATATATACAATTACACATGTTAATATATATCTGTTATCCTGTGTATGCTCAATTCACTGGCTAAATGTAGTTATTTCTATGTGTAATTATTTTTCTAATGTTAATTTTTATATAAAGTAAACTGGAACAGCAGTAATACAATTTTAGACTTTGTTGTATTATAACCCCAGGTTCACCTATATTGTAGCCCTTGACTTACATCTACTGCCACAGGAACAACTAAGCAACAGCTGTATAATTTCACCTTCATTCCTATGTATGTGTACTGACCATCACAAAATGCCACTTTGTTTGCACGGTGACAAACAACACATGATGGAAGGTATCCATTTTGAAATTGACAAGTGTCTCCTTGGTGTCTGCAGGCATTCTGGAACTGCAGATGTTGTGGACCATCATGCAACTCCACTTTCCGGGTTTACACAACAGTAAGCAAAATATGTAAAAATCTATCCTTCTTGAAATTGACAAGTGTCTGCCTATTGCCTGCAGGTGCTCTGGTCCTGCAGGTGTTGTGGAAGCTTGGTGACTGTCACGCAATGGTACTTAGCAACATTGCAAGATGGAAAACAAAATATGTAATAATGTATCCCTTTTGAAACTGGCAATGTCTGCTTGTCATGTGGGCCTATAGGCCATGTTTACATGCAGGTAAGTGGCAGGCAAAGCTAAACATGCTTTATTTTTCTAATAATTTTTATTAGGTTTAAAAACATATGAAAGCCAAACCAGGGAGCAAGATAAACCCACTTCACTTCCAAAATATTGTAGAATGAATACAGAAGTAGTCCGAATGCAAAGACACAATTTATTAAATCTGCATCAAAGAAAGATAAGCGCTTTTGTCTCGGATCACCAGAACTTCATCAGATAAATTACATTTCCAAAGTCCACTTTACAAAGACATTTTAAAAAATACATCATGCGCAACAATTAAGAAAAGACACCCCCCTTAAAGACACAACATTAAAAAAAATCAAAAGGTATAAAAAGGGTAACCTATGCAAGAAAACTATATGCATATGAAAATACAAATATATTAAATACATATAAAATAGTGTAATGTAAAATAATGTAAAATGTATGAATAAAAGTACAATTATTTAAATGTCAATCAGGTCTAAAAATATGTGTATGTTTTAGACTTATTTATCTATTGCTTTTAATTTTAGTAGGGAGCTGATAGAAATATTTTCGTTCAATCCTGGCCAGTTACCTGCATCTAAGTGTAGCTGCCAGTATAGCTCCCTCTTCTCTAAAACAATTTACCACGCTCCACCTCTAATATCTGCTTTAACATTGTCAATGACAAAAAAATGAAAAGTGTGTTCCTCATAGTAAGTATGTGCTTGCTTAGGGTATGTGTTACCTTTTTTGTTTTAATATCATAAGGGTGTTCATAGATCCGTTTTTTTAGTTTCCTGTCAGTTTTTCTAATATAGTAACAGCAACAATGGTTACACATGGTGCAATAAATGACTCTTTCAGAATTGCAATTATATCTTTGATGGATCTTAATGTTGATGCTATTGATGGTGAACATGTCCCCTTCCTTGATAAATTTACAATGATGACACATTCCACATTTGTTCATGTAACCAACTCTATTTGTTTGCACACACTGTTTGGTTTCAAAGACATTCTTCAAACTCCTACCCTTCTTATATACTATAGTTGTAGTCATGTGAATGTGTAGTCTAATCTCCTTGTCCTGCCTTAGGATAGACCAATTCTTAATTAATATATGTCTTAACTCAGAACTATCAGATAAAAAAACTAAAGATGTCCTATAGTCCTAAGTATCTAAAATGTTACTCTGGGTGGTGGTAGTCATATTGGAGATCTGATGTACTTCAAATTCTGCTAACAGGGGTATATAAAAGGCCTTTTCTCTTTTGTTGACCACCTCAAGTAAAATATCAGTAACAAATCTGATTGGGTACCCTCTTTTTAAAAACATACGTTTAAGGGTTTCACACATGGCTCAAGTCTGGAATGAACTTGCCTACATAGTTAACCATGCCAAGAAATAGTTGTAGGGCTTGAATATTGTCTGGAGCAGGCATCTCAAGAATTTCTGTTTGCTTGGAAGAATCTGGTCATAAGCCTTAACTGGTAAATAAATGACCAACATAAGTAACTTCTCCTAGCCTGAATTTCCACTTCAAAGAATTTGGCTTAAGATTCACTTCACGTGCTCTTTCTAGAACTTTCTTGAGGTTTCTGTCATGCTCAGCTTCACAATTACCTCCTCCTAGAATATCATCTACTATAATAGCACACAGATAACCAGAAAATAATTTGTTCCATGGCATGCTGGAAGACTTCACTGGCAGAATTTATCCCAAATGGCATTCTCAAAAATCTGTACCTGCAAAAAGGAGTACTGAAAGTGGTTAGCAATGAGGATTTTCGGTCAAGCAAAATTTCCCAAAATTAACCCTTTGCATCTAAGGCAGAAACAACAGTGGCATTTGACATAAGAGCAGTGACTTTTTCAACTGTCTGCCTTGTATGATGATGTCTTTTCAGTGCTTACTTCAAATCCTGTGGATCAATACATATTCTGATATCATCTGAGATTTTCTTATGAGCTACTTCTATGAAAGATACCCATTCGGTTGGTTCATCAACTGGACAAATCAAACCTTGCTGCACCATTTTGTCTACCGTGGTTTTGACTCTGTTCTGTATAGCTACTGTAACTTTCTGGGCTGGTCTGCCAACTGGGTTGACTTCAGGGTCTAACTTCATGGAGTTCACAACTGGGAGTTTGCCTAGTTTGTCTTTGAAAAGATCAGCATAGGTAGAGAAAATAGACTGGGCAAAATTAGAACAGTTGTCTTTCAAGTTTGCATGGTGGACTTTCTTAGTAAATGAAAGTAGTTACATTTTCAAACTGTCTCTGGGGACTAATCATGACTGTGCATGCCTTTTGACCATGTAAAATTGTAAGTCATAGCTGTTCCCAGCAGAGCAATATCAAAGCACTACTGAGTCTTCAGTTTGAATTTCTTCACCACCATAAGCAAAAAGTTTCACATACTTTGCAAAATCAAGCTTGTCATCATCACATACTCTAGCAAATATTTCTGCTGACATAATATTGCACTTTGAACCAGTGTCAACTCTGAGTTCTATGGCTCTTCCGTTTATCCAAACAGTACAAAATACTTCATTCATTGCCCATAAATCTATGCATTGACTGTTTCATTAAGCACAGGCACACTATCAACATAAAAAGTAGGGTAAGAGCTTTCTAATTGATTAACTTGTCTATTTGAATGTTCTCTTTTAATAAATGAATGAGCCTCTTTTGATTCACAAAATCTCTGGAAATGATTCCACTTTTTACATCTGTGGCACTGTTGACCAAAAGCTAAGTACTTTTCTCTTTTAGACACATGATTATCACCACAATTATCAGTTGACTATCAGGCAAACTGACCCTTGTGCTTCACTGAGACTGTGCATGCTCTGGAATTTGTTAGACAGCTGTGAGATTTCTTAGGGAGTGTTACAGGAGTCACAGTTGCTTCCATGTGCTTGGGCCTGTTTCTTGTAACCATCTGCTGCATACTACCAGCATTAGCTTTACAAGATACTAGAAGCAGTAATTTCTCATTTGTAAGCATATGTGTGTGATTTACTGTGAGCTAATATGTTTGAGAAATCTCAGTGACCTTATTCAAAGTTAAATCACTGTCACAAAGCAAAATCTTTCTCACAGCATTATCTTTAATACTACACACAAGTCTGTATTTTATCAATTCATCCCTTAAATCATCAAATCTGCACGTTTTAGCCTTATTTCTCAAGTCAGTTATATATGCTGCAAAAGTTTCCCCATGCTTTTGATCCCTTCTGCAAAATAAGTGCCTTTCCATTGTAATATTTGTTTGGGAGTTATACATTTCTCTAAATTTACATTTTAAGCACTCAGGGTCTTCCCTTGATTCAGCCATTACCATTATATGATGGTCTTCCCCCTCTCTTGCAAGCACAGCAGGTGCATACACAAATGAATGCTGTCTTTCTATGGCTTCTGAACCAGCTAGCTTAAGCAGAATAAATACCTTTGTATGTACATCTTTATCAGAAAATGCAGCTTGTATGAAAATATCATACTCTTGCTCAAACACTCTCCATCTCTCTGCAATATTATTATCAAATACAAGTGGACCTGGCTTTTGAAAGCCTTCTGCCATGCCAAGAAATTATGCTTAAACACATTGCAAATATGGCCCTTGTAATTATGTCTGAACATGCACACACACCAGGTATTTGTAATAACATTCAAATGCACAATAAACTCCTCAAAATACTGTACTTTGCAAAATATGCTTTGAAATGGCTGTATTTTGTGAAATAACTGTATTGTAATAAGGCACACACTTCTAAACATTTTGTACACCTTGGATAGCTTGAATAGCTTTAATTAATGTGAAAAAGTAGCACATAGTGAAAAAAAATTAGGTTGTTCTTTTTTATACATTTTATGTGATTTGGACATTATTTCAAACATTTGCGTAACTATGTTGAATATTATTATCAATCTGTTGCAGTTTCAGACATTTCGTTTAATTAGAAATTCATTATGAGCTTTCTGAGTGCTTCATTTTATATTCTTCAAGTAAGAAATCATTTAAGCAAGTTTTAGTACATGGAATTTGTTTCTGACCTGTTTTGCATGTTGCTTGTGCAGTAGGGATGATCCATTCTTCTATATTCCTCCAACATTAACTGAGTGCCTCTTGGGCTTGATTCTGGATCCCATTCTGACACCATGTTGCTCGTCCTATGTTATGATTCAAGATGAACAGGCAGGGTAGTTCACGTATATGCTTTATTATATAGAAACACATCAGGATGAATAGCAGCAACATAAAACATAAACCATCTGATTAACTGACAAACCATTGCATACATGCATGCTTACATCTCAACAGCTCTTTTCAAATGGCAGTGTAGCTTGCATGTGCTCAGTATTTATACACATGTGCAAGCCCATGGAAAGCTTCTTAAAGGTATACCTACACACTGGTCTACAGGAAAGGTGCCCATTTTTCAGTTTCTATTTCAGCAAGAGAGGAATGTTAGGTAAGGGACATAGGTATGTCAGGATCATGTAAGTAAAGTAGGTGAGGAAGCAGATGCAGACAAACAGGACAAACGAGAGAAGAGACAGGGATGGTGAGGGTCATAACAGGTTGGGGACATTGGGTGCCCATGCTAGTTAAACACGGGGACAGTGAAAATCTAGTCCTCACCCTAAGAACTGTCATCAGTTCCCCCTCCTCAACTTGCTGTTGGAGTGCTTGATGTTTTCTTTTGCTCAGCATTCCATCAAGCATCTTCTTCACCTGGCTAAGACATCACCAGTGGTGCTTTCCATGACCTCACACACCATGCCTGACATCTCCTGGTGGGGGACAAAATCACCATCTCCACCAATACTCCTGAGGGGTACCACTGCACCAGCTGCCAGGGTAATGCTACCTGATGTGGAGGGCCCAGGTATTTCAGGGGCTGCAGAGGCAGTACTGCCAGGGTGGGTCCCAGATGTGGTCATTATCTGTGCAGCAGCTGTTGGGGGTTGGCAGCCTGACCTACAATGGTCGGCCTACCTCCCTATGCTGTAAATCATTTTATAAGTTGTCAGAAATGGATGACATCAGAACATTGTGACAACACATATAAAAATAAAAAAGAAAGATAAGGGGTGGGGTAAGAGACAAAAAAAAAAGATAATTAGTATCATCATATGTGACATACAATAAATCAGTGCCATAGAAATAAAAATAATTTTAGTTTTACATTAAGCATACTTTTTATCAACTACAGACTATGACTGATGACTGTTCCAAGTAATAACACAATGTGCATATATTGCACATATGCTTGATCAAATAATATATAAATTAAAATAACAGCATGGCATGTATGATAATTTTGTTGAAATTATTATGCAATATGTTTAAGTTATTTTACTATATATTTGTTTCCTGTGGGATTTGAACCCACAACATCTGAATACACTATTACAATTTACTCCTACAGATGGCTTGAGTTACAGACTGAAGCATGCATGCTTGATTTTTCAGTTAAGATATGCATTAGATAAAATAATATTCTTTTGTGCTGCATACATATCCTTTGCTTCTCTCAGTCTTTCCAAATGCTCAACTTGGACATCTCTGTTTGCTGCTATCTCCTGAGATGCTGCAAAAGAAAAAGGAGAGAAAAAGACAGCATTATGCAAACAAGTCTTGCCTATATTCAGCTTTCTATCTAATTTAAATTATCTTTATCTGTATACTTACAAAACTGTGGGATGTCAGCAGTTCTACTGATACACACAGTTACATATGTAATATATCTGATATCCTGTGTATGCTCAATGCACTGGCTAAATGTAGTTATTTCTATGTGTAATTATTTTTCTAATGTTAATTTCTATATAAAGTAAACTGGAATAGCAGTAATAACATTTTAGACTTGTATTATAACCCAGGTTCACCTATATTGTAGCCCTTAACTTACACCTGCTGCTACAGGAACAACTAAGCAAGAGCTGTATTTTTTCACCTTCATTCCTATGCATGTGTACTGACCGCCACACAATGCCACTTTGCACGGTGACAAACAACACATGATGGAATGTATCCATTTTGAATTTGACAAGTGTCTCCTTGGTGTCTGCAAGCATTCTGGAACTGCAGATGTTGTGGACCATCATGCAACTCTGCTTTGCGGGTTTGCACAACGGTAACAAAAAAGATGTAAAAATCTATCCTTTTTGAAATTGACAAGTGTCTGCCTATAGCCTGCAGGTGCTCTGGACCTACAGGTGTTGTGGAAGCTTGGTGACCATCACGTAATGGCACTTAGCAGCATTGCAAGATGGAAAACAAAAAATGTAATAATGTATCCCTTTTGAAACTGGCAATGTCTACTTGTCATGTGGGCCATTAGGCCATGTTTGTATGAAGGAAAGTGACATGCAAACATGGCAGTCAAAGCTAAACATGTTTTATTTTTCTAATAAGTTTTTATTAGGTTTCAACATTAAAAGATAAATGTGGGACTAGAACCACGATCTTAAGACATTACATAATCTGTGCTATATCATGTTTACCACTTGTGCTGCATATACACTTGATTCACAGCTGTAATTTATACAGTCTTTTTCACACAAGTAACTTAACATTACATTTAATGTATTTATCCATTTCACTGTTTGTGTATGTGCTAAACTGTGCCCAGTGCAAATATTAATATTATAAGAAAAAAATTACAAAATGCATTTTAATACACATTAGAAATTTCTACACAACTCTGGATTTGAACTGTCAGACTACCAAACCTACAAAACAATAAGGATGTATGATCTCTCTTTGCCACAGAAACAGCTTTGCAGGAGGAATGAATATCATTGTGCATGTTCAAGTCCCATTTCCACCACAGTATTATACAAACATAACACTTGTACACTTCTCAGTTGTTTGCACGTGTTTCTTACATATTTAGTGCAATGAATAATCACACAACCAGTTATGAGTATTGTTTGCACCAGTTCAGCTCTGTCCTTTCTTCATATTGTGTTCATTCTTTTGTTATCTGTGCTGTACTCTCAGACATGCAGTCTATAGGGGATTTTGTATCCTTGTCCTTAAAATGTATGACAATATTACATGGCAGTAAAATACAGTTTTCATTAAAAGAAGGAGAGTTTGGTATTAGTGCACAGAAACTGAGAAATGTCTGCCATTCACTTCCATTTCAAAGATTGCTACAATTACTTCTACACTTTGTAAGTCTATCCTGACTGACACAGCCGCTGCAGGTAGGGAGTCTGAATTGTTGCTGTATATTCTTTCTCTCTCTCTCTCTCACTAATAATTCACAGTTTTAATCCATTAGCAACAAACACTGAGGTAGTGCCTATACAATGTTTTCATTTGCTACACAAAGCCAAAAGTTTGGAATTTAGCAATTCTACTGAGTTCACACCTCATTTGCATATTCCCTCTCCTCAGAGGTCTGAATCTACACTATTACAAGGTAATCGTGTAGCTAGGGAACATGAAGGTGAGGGGATTTGTGTATTTGTAGAACACAGAGGATTGACATTCTTTTTGATTTATCTGCACAGACAGCTTCTGATGTTGCTAAGATATACTTGTATTTTTGAATAAATGCTTGATTTGTTAATGTGTTATAAAGAAAACATTTATATATATGCATTAGGAGATTAAACTGTTATCTGTATGTTGAAACACAGGTGCCCAGTAGGAAGGTAGCTGGAATAAAGAAGCTGAACCACGACAAAGTAAAATCTTCTTTGTTAATACAAAATTTATTTTTGTATTAAAAAAAAAAAAAAAAGAAAGAAGATTTTACTTTGTCATGGTTCAGCTTCTTTATTCCAGCTACCTTCCTACTGGGCACCTGTGTTTCAACATTTTCAACTTCTGGGCTGGTTTGGATTTATCTGTTTGTTATCTGTATGTATATTATTGTTCACTCTTGGCATAGGCTGGCATAGGCATTTTTGAAATGCATTGACTTTCGCAGATAGTCAGCCTTATTAACTGTCATTACAAGCGTTATTGTTAAAACTGGTTACCTTAAAGTCTTCTATCTTATTCCATGGAAATGCAAAGTACTACATTGTCAATGACATAGGAGTGTTACGCTTCTTAGATGACCCATGGACACCACCAAGGGAGTTCTGGCTACAGTGAGAGATGACTAGCAATCATATACAACTGACTTTTGTGTTGTAAATCTGTACACATTTTGTGAGAATTGTGTGGAAAGCATTTATAACAAGTGCCTTATGTGTTATTTCTTGGATTGTATGAACTACCATTTTTTTGTTGTTTTGGGAGTGGGAGACCGTAGTAATATTTGTGTGTTGCCACAGCAAAAGTTGGATTTCTAGAGTTTTGCTCTTGCAATTGTGTAGTCATTCTGGTATTTCTCTGGTAAACAATACATTACTCAATTGGTATTCCTTGTTTTGGACTAAACATTGGTTTGTGTGTGAGTATGATATGCTACAAACACAGCAACCTTATATCACACACCTTATGTTTAGTTACATCAGCAGGTTAACAGTATGCAAGGATCTGCCATTCATTTGTGTTCTTAGACATTTATTGTCATATTCCATTTTCAGCAGTTACCTTGATAGTCCAGCAGTTACAAGTGTTTTACTTCAGGCCTCAGTCTGTGTGACACTGGCACTACACACCCATTACATGGGTAAGTAACAGTTGTGAGTATTGCCTGGCATCAATGTTACTGTATTTATGTGCACAGGATGCAGGTTTTACCCTCTTAGGTGGTGAGCATGTGTGCTATCCATTACCTATTGGCCAAAGTGAGGGCATATTGTGCACACCTACATGTACCTGCTGGTTCTCCCTCTGACTCCTCATCTGCATGTGGTTGTGGTGACCTTACCAGTGATGGTGGGATGTGTGCCTCTTCCCCTTGGTGTTCCTGCTGCAGCTGTTTTCTCAGAATAATATTGTGAAGGATGGCATAGACAGTGAAATTTCAACACAAATATGAGGATTGCATTGCAGGTTCCCCTGATGTATCTAGGCACCAGAACCATGACTTCAGCAGCCCAAACACACTCTCTATTATATTTCTTGTTTGAGCATATGCCTTATTATATCATTCTTTGGTGGATATGTGTACATTTCAGATGAGTGGCATCAGCCATGGCTCCAGTGCCTACCCTGCATGCCCCAATAAATGACGCTGTGGGATGCCACCCCTGTAAAAACTGTAATCATTTTTGGAGTTGTGCCAGATATATGAGTCATGGCAACTGCCAGGGTTGCCAGCACACAAATTCAGGATGATTCCCTTAACATTACAGGGAAGTTAATGGAGTGGAAGCCCTTTCTGTCTATCTAAACCCTTCTCTGTTCCCCAGGTGGTGCTTTGATTTCAATATCTGTGAAGTCTATAGCACCTAGGACTTCAGGGAAGTGTGCTACAGGGTAGAAATTTTGCACAGTTGCCGCTCTGTAATCAGGTGCATGGAGAAACTGTATATAACCATTGACATGTTGTAGCATAGCATTCAGGAATTAATGTAAGATCCTGGATGCTGATTCCTGTGACACCCACAGCATATTCCCTGATCACCTCTGAAAGGTTCCTGTAAGGTAATATTCTAAGCGCTACACATACCTTAGTTTCCACAGGTATTGATTCCCCTCGGTTTGCCCTTGGTCTCAGTTGTAGATGACAGCGGTTGCAGAGTTCCAGTAGTGTGTCTCTCTACACCTTGTAGTGCTCTACAATTTCCACCTCATGCAGACCACAGAAAGTTAAATGGGGTCTAAACACCCTTCTTCTTCTTAGCCAAGGTCTATTAGAAGCAATGCCATTTGAAATAAAAAAAACACATCCAAGATAAAAATGTTTTGGAGGAGGAGTGAGATTTAAGGGAAGATGGGAATTGAGCAATTTATATAATGCTGGATTAATTATAGTTATACAAACAATGTGACATATAATGTTTGTAATTAAGAACATATTGATACAGTTTGTTTTCTTTTATATAAATGTATGAATGCCTGTGACTTGTGATAATTCAGTAAAGCTACTAAATAAACACACCTAAGTTGGCACACTTGAAAATATAAATTCGCTTTATTAATCAAACTAAGTTCAGCAAGTAAGAAATCAATGGGGGAATAAATGTACACTGCAGTTCAACCTTCCTACAAAAACGTGGACACCAAACAATATAGAATGACAACACTGAGAGAATTTCTGGCTGAAAAATTAATGACTAAACTATATGTACAAAGAAATGTGTTCACAGAAAGTAGAAGAACTGGAGTTCGCAGCCTTCAAAAGTCAAAAATTGTCCTTTTAGATAGGTAGAGCATTGCTCTTTTCATTCAGTCTCTTACTGATGTAGTTAAGGTCTTATCAGCCTTCTTCACCCACCTACTCCCTTAGCTTTACTTATATGCAATTTAAGCTCTGGATGTGCAGACAGATAGACTTTGATGGATTCTTTCTTCTTTTTCTAAATGAGAAGGGAGGGATGATCTGCAACTGTGATTGTCCAGCCTCTGCCCATCCTCAAGGCACAGTTCACTGTTAATTTTGCTGCAGGCTTCCATACTGAGTTAATTGGTGACTACTGAGACTTGCTGCTGCTGTCAATCTTTTCTATTTGCCAAATGCATTATTTAAAACATCAAGAAAATGTTGTCCTCACTGGGGAAGCAAATATCCTGCAGGCAGTGGAAGCACTCCCTCCAATTTTTAGAATTTTGTAAACCAAATGCACCTCTGCGCAATATGTCCCTTTTCAGGGGTGACCCAGAAACAGTGTCTTGTTAAATGACATACGCAGAGTCCCACATATTATGGGAAGCAGTCCATTAACAGCTCAGTTTCTTAATCCTCTGCATAACTGAATGCACACAATAGGAGATGCCCAAATTAAAAATAACAAATTCAAGACACACCTACTACACCAGTTTTTTTTTTTTACTCAACAAATTTTTATTTTGTTTTTTGAGAAGAAATAAAAAAACAGCAAAATTAGATTACAATTCAATAATAGTAAAAGGAACAAAAACATTATTTACAATATTTACAAGTGACCCAAAGGAGAAACAGTACAATAATAATTAATAAAAAATCCAGAGAAGAAGAAGAGAAAAAAAAAAAAAAAGTCCACAAAAGTCTATATCTCCTTGAACTCATATGATGGAGATTGTGTCTAGTTGCATTTCTTCTATGAGTGTAAGTATTTTATTCCAGGGGTTGTCTGACCATTTTCTGGGGAACATTCTTTCTTCCTTGACTTTTATCTCCTTTTGTGCAGTCTCCTTAAGTAGAAATATAAAGTCTTCAAAACACGGAGGAGTTGCAGATTTCCATTTCCTTGTGATACACTTTCTGGCAACCGCCAGAATAGTACATAAAAGATATTGATCTCTTTTATTCATAACTACTAATTCATCTATATTCAAAAAATTAAAGACTTTGTTAAAACAAATGTATCATTATAAATAGCTTGAAGAAAATTGCCAATTTTCTCCCAAAACGCTTTTAATACAATCATAAAATATATGAGACCTATCCGCTTCACAGCTTAAAGAGCATCTCCAACAAATAACATTTTGATTTGAGTTGAATTTAGCTATTTTATTTGGAGTATAAAAGGCTCTATGCAAAAATTTCCAGGTGAAGATTCGCCATGTTTGTGTATTAGAAGTTAGTTTAATGGAGTATAGAAGATTATTTTTACAATCGTTTGACAGATTTGTTGATAAACCTCTAGATATAAAATTCCAAGTGCTTTGATCTATTTTAGCCTTGTAGACTATTAAAATCTTGTATAGTTTAGATGTTGAATTTGGCCAGTTATGGTTATCATAAATCAGTTCTTGAATATAGTTTATAAGTTTTGGCTTAGACTTGAAGGACTAATCATTAATAATTTTGCATAAATTTTTAGAGTAGAGTAAAATTTTCTGGAGACTTACTCTGTCTACATTTATTATATTAAATTCATTTGTAACTTGTTGACTAGTTAATGTTTTAAGATTATTTATGCATTGGGCCCAACATATGAGATTATTAGATTCCCAATTAATGAGGGTGTTATCATGAATTTTCTTTTAAATTTCTTTGATGTATTAAATGGTAATAACAGTTCAAACCATACTTTTATGTCAGGATTTGAGTTTATAAAGGATCTGAATAAATTATAAATATTATTTAAATATGATAGATTAGTAGGTTTTGTTATGTTATTTTGAAGATTAATGCATAATATATGCCAAAATCTATTTTTGTGAATATAGTGTGATGTATTATTTATTATTTTGTTTTCATTTAAAAAATAATCATATGCAGAGATTTCCAAGCAGAAAAGAAATTTGGATTTACCCAGTTTAAAACTAGTTTAAAATGGAGGCTTTGATATACGTCTCTATATCTGGAAAATTAATTCCCCCTAATTCCCATGGTCTAATGTGATGAGAAAAAGCAATTCTATTCCTTTTTGGATACCAAAGAAAACATAATAGGCTTTTGCTAATTTCTTTCAGAATTTTTTTATTTGGAATTATAGGTATTGCTAGTGCTATATAATTTATTTGTGGTAGAAGAATCATTTTTATTAGCTGCAATCTGTCCTCAAATTTTAGAATCAATTTATTCCAATTTTCCGTACATGTTCTTATTGAGTTTAAAATTTTATTATAGTTTAGTGTCAGAGTAGTATCTATTTTATCAGATATAATAATTCCTAAATATTCTAAAGTAGAGACTTTTTCTCCAAGTATATGATATCTACTCAAGTGAAAGTCCCCCTTTCTGTTAAATAAAATATGTTTTGATTTAGATTTATTAAAACAAAGGCCAGAATTTAGAAAAAAAATTTCCACTTGCATTTCTAGTTCATGAAGAGATTCATTATTTGATGATAAAGTTAGTAGTATATCATCGGCAAACAACATAACCTTGGAGTTAAATTTATTATGAATACTTAAGCCTTCAATTTTTGAGTCACTGCGTATTGTAATTGCAAATAGCTCTATTGATAAGGCAAAAAGAATGGGAGACATAGGACAACCTTGTTTAGTGCCTTTAGTTATTTTGAAAGCTTCTGATCTAAATTGACCTAATTTTACATAGGCCAAATTATCTTTATATATATTCTTTATCATATTAATAAAATTTAGAGGAAACTCAAAAAGTTCTAGAATTCTAAATAAGTAGTCCCAATTCACTGAATCAAATGCTTTTTCTATATCTAGTGTGATTATGAGAGCCTCTATATTATCTCTATTTAATATTTCAATAATGGTTAGGATTCTTTGTATATTGTCATAAGCATGTCTGCCATAGATGAAGCCTGTTTGGTCCTCATTTATGATTTGAGTCAAGGATTTTTTAATTCTATTGACTAATATAGACATAAACAATTTGTAATCGTTATTAAGTAGAGAAATCGGTCTATAAGAGCTACAATGGGAGGGGTCCTTGTTCTCTTTTTTATTGGAGTAATTAATGAATATCGCCAGGAAGGTGGAATTATGTTTTGAGCTTGAATTTCATTTAGAGACTTATGAAGTAAAGAAATTGCAGAATTTGGGAATATCTTGTATAATTCCATTATTATTCCATCTATTCCTGGGGCTTTATTATTTTTACTCTCCTTAATTTTGTCATTTATTTCCTTGAGGGAAATGCTTTTCAATATCAATTTTGAATTTTCAGGTAATCTATTTATTATAGGATTGCTAATTTTTGACTCTATTAAAATAGTATTGTCTTTATTGTTTCCAAAATGATTAGTATAATGAAATTTAAAAGCTTCTAGGATATCATTTATGTCTGATACTTTTTATTACCTTTTCCTTCATGTATAATATTTGTAATATTGTTTTCTATATTTTGCTTCTTTATTCTCATTGCTAAGTTATGTAAGTGTTTTGGAGATGTTGAGAGTGAACTAAATTTTAGTTTTTCCAAAGCCAAATTAGTCTTATGAGTTAAAATTTCATTATATTTTTTATTTAAATCTTCAATTTCTTTTTTTATTACCTGGGAATTCTTTACGTCAGAAGTATTTGTATTAATTTCTGTTATTTGTTTTTGGATACTGTGTAATTCTGATTCCTATTCTTTTGTTTTGTTTTTAAACCAAGATATGATCCTACCATATAAGAAGGCCTTTAGAGTGTCCCATATTATTATATTCTTTAGATCATCAGTAGAATTTATTTCTAAAAAATATTGAATTTCTGAGTCTAGCCATGGTTTAAATTGTTTTAATTTAGTAATGTAAGTTGGTATTCTTGAGGCAAAATTTAGTCTTTTAAAATCTATTTGTAATTTAAGGATTAGGGCATTATGATCAGAGAGTGGGCATGGGATGATAGAAAATTTTATTATCTTCCTATTTAAGTCTGGGGATATAAAAATTTTATCTATTCTTGTTTTAGTATTAAAACGATAATCACTATGTGAGTATAATAATGAGTTAGATTCCTTGAAACTAAATGTAACAATTAATTTTAAGTTTTCTGTCCATTTCTTAAGGTATTTACCTGTGGAAGAGAGACGTAGGTTCCTCCTGTTGGTTGTCTCAGAACTATCTAGAATACAGTTAAAGTCTCCTCCTACTGTTAGAATACCTTTATTTACCCTATTAATTAGCTCTATCTGCTTTTTTACTGTAGATAGTCCTATTCCAGGAATCCAATACACATTTACCAGTGTCCAAATTCTATTCTGAAATTTTATTATTACAATTGAAAGTAACCCTTCTTTATCCTCATAGTTGTAAATAATTTGTGGGTTAGTTACACTTTTCTTCCATAAAATTAAAGCTCCCCTAGTTTTTTTTTTTATATGAGGAGTGAGAGAGAATTAAGTAGTTATTAGGTATCCAGGTGAAGTTGTCATCAGTTTTAAAGTGGGATTCCTGTAGAAATATAACTTGCCTCTGTAATTTTAGATATCGTAGTAAATTTGATCTTTTATAGTATTATTTAAGCCATTGACATTTAAAGACAACAATGTTATGTCTGTCATTTCTATAGGATATTATATTATAATTTTAAAAGAATACATTGGTAAAGAACTAATATTTATGAGGACCTGTGAAAACATATATGTTAATTTTCCCCTCTTTCCTCTGAGAAGAACACTGAAATGAACAAAACTGTTTCTTTGATAGTTTAACAAATGTTTCAGATTGGGCCACTGAAAAAAATAAAAAGTGAAAAATATTGTAACAACATACTTTAATTGACTGAAAAATAACTTTACTACATAGTTCCACAAGCATGAAGTGCACAGCACTTCTAATCTGATTGATCTGATAAGATCAAACAGATTTTCCCTCAACGTCGACAATCGCATGGAAAAGGATATTCAAAGTTGAGCTCCATTAATTGGATCCTGAAGATATCTTAAAATATTAATATTTGATGAAAGAGTGTATCATGTATTAGTACCATGTTCCTTGATAAATCAACTCAATAAAGTAATTAATCTTTTACTAGAAGTTTGTACTTATACTAGAGTTAATGTTACTTTTTTAATGAATGTTCTAAGTAGATGTCTATTACAGCTGATGTAAATATTTCAGCTTATCTGCCCTCTATAAATGTGGTTATGTTACATGAAGTATGTCAGTTGACCTTCTCTTAACAGAGATAAAATGCATAATAATATATACATTTAGATTATATTTGCATTTATTTTGCTGAACTTCACATTTAAAACAGGTTATTAGTGTGACAGATAGTATTACTATCTTATAAGGACTAGTCCTCTTTTTTAATTCTTCCTTAATTACTATTCTAAGTAAATTCTATATAGCCTCTCTGTGTACATATGTATAAATATACTCCTATATCTACACCAAAACATTTTCACATATAAACACACATAAATATTAAATAATCTTAATGGGTTACCTAAAATGTGTGCAATATAATTGAGAATTTGTGTGAGCACTCTTGAAAGGGTTGGTACCTTGTTACTGCTGGGATATGCCTATTTACTGACCTTATTAACCTTATTAGTAGATTAAGTGGCCCATCAAAAGATGCGTGAATATTGTGAATGAATATTCTTAATTCTTATCTCTAAATCTTACAGCAATTAGTGAAGAGTACCTATATCATTTAACTATATTATTTATGAAGTTTCTTAGGAGTGTGATGGGAGTACACAACATTTCAGACTTGGGGTTGTTGAATATTCAGTAACAGGACTCAAGATTGTTCAATACTTGTTGTAACACATCTTAATACAGTTAATGATTTGAAATAACATGTGCATGTCACAAAGAATCCATGAATACATAAATACATGAATACATGGGCCTCACCTCATTCACCAAACCCATGTCCAATCCAATGTCAAAACAGTCAAGAACACTACGCTGAGGGTAAAAGCACCTCAACCCCTAAACCCGTTAAATAACTAAACACTAATAAACCTACTATTTTAAAGCTACTAATATTCTCTAGTAATTTGTATAAAACTAAAGTAATTATATATAGCAACTCCAATATTGCCTTGCAGTGAGACAAGCATAGATTTACTGATCATTACTGAAGTGCCGTTAAATCTAAAATGCTGTGTAGTGGTTGACTATATCCTGCTTATTACTATACCTAGTATAAGTTCTGCTAACACTTCTATCAGGTATGGTCTGAGGAGGTATGTTATTACTATAGACTTGCACATTACCATCCCACACCATACATAACACTGTTACTGTTTCCAATAAATGAAAACCAAATCTCATACTTTCAATAAGTCAATCTCAACCAACTAACACCCAACAAAACACAAGTTCAACAAATGAGGAGAGACCCAAATACATACATAGTGTACTGTTTATGTAAACATTTCTCTAAAACTTTATAAGAGCAGCTCATGGATGTGTCATAGTGTCTCCCAAAAAATGTATAGTGTGCACATAAATTACATTTGACCCTACCATATTTCCTTTCCTGTTTTTTCCCCATCTGTGACATAAAAGGGAAAAAAAAAACTGTTGATATTACTGTATCATTAGGAATCACCGTGAGCATTTATGGCATAGTGGTGTACCCATTAACTTTTAAGGTGAAGGGTAAATACAGCAGGTTGTGCTTATCTTCAAAAATAATACAATTTATACATAGAAGTTAGCACTGCACTTATAACTGCAGAGAATGCACATAGCAAATATTGTTACATAAATAGACATGTTTCCCAATTGCAGGATGTTTTGATTATAGCTTTATTTTATATTATTGGTGTTTTACTAATTCAATTTTAAGGTCCGTGTAGGTGAAATTTCGCCAAAATACCAAATAACAAAGTCAGTTCCACATTGCTGCAGGTTAATGCTAGTCCATTATACAGCTCACGATACTAACACTATTTACTAAATACTTGCAGTACAGGTTACAAACAAAGCAAATTCAGTCATTGCTAAAATTAGCACTAACTGCCAAAACTGAAAAAACTCTCATCAATTAGCTTGCTCTAGGTTATTAAGCTGTAAAGGAAATTAAATTACCTATATGAGAGACAAAAAAAAAAACAGGTAAAGAGGTGATATACTACCAACTGTTCATTACTGCATTCGGATGCTTGTAGGCATCTAAAAGTGTAATATTCAGAAGTATGCATGTATCATTCCTATCAGGTACTGCATTTATAGGCATTTTTTAATTGATAAGTGGGTAAGCTTACCTGACCTAAAATGCCCTTTTACATGGATGACCCAAACGCAGTCTAAATAAGAAGTTCAGAGTCTCACAGTAAGAAAATGGGAGCTATCAAAATCAAACCCTGAGCTACAGTCAGTAACTAATCATGGATACAATCTGGCAGCTGCACTACAATGATTAGTTGGGATTTTATCTCACTTTTAACAGACATAGCGCAGTTGAAAACTGAATTTATGTATTTGCTTGCATTAGTTAACTACACTGCCACACTTTTGGTATTTCCCGACAAGAAGAAAGTAACTAAATGGGCTTTTTTATTTATTTATTTATATATATATATTCATATATATATATATATATATATATATATATATATATATATATATATATATATATATATATTTTTTTTTCCCCCCTTTATTTTAAACATGTGTAGCATACTTTTTCTTTATATGTTATACATTTACCTGTTCGTACTTTTGCTAAAATCTACTCAATTCTTGAACTACTCAGCTTCTGGAGAACAGATTAAAACATAAAGGGGCTAAGAAGTCAGGTCACAGTTAGTATTTTCATTGAATGTTCTAACTGACAAAAAAGACTCTGCAAAAGTGCGCGAAGCGCACCACTCACAAAACTAATGCAGTGTTCTACAAGCCTCAGCTTATAGACATGTTTCTTAACTTATAATGGAATGCTGGGCTATGTTAGTGAAGATATGAGGTAAAAAGACTGACTAGAAAGCTTGAGGGTATACTATGAAGCAGTAATAGTCTCCAACTGTCAATTAGAATGTTAAAACGCTAGAAGGCGATTTTCTGCCTTTTTTTTTTTTTTTTTTTTTTTTTTTTTCTCTCTTCATTACCATTCACTTCCTTCTTACTCTATACAACGCTCTCACATATTCCTGAAGAAATATTCAAGGAATGCCCTTTTTTTTAGACAGACTATAAAGAATTGGATTTAATTTAATAAAATTTTGCACAGTAACTATTAATCAATATGTTAATAACTTTATAATAATAGTGGCCTTTCATTTAAATGCTAATACTCTTGTGAGAGTTTAACTAAAGAAAGCTGGAACAGATAAAAAAAAAAACACACAACTCTAGCATCTGAAGATTCTATCAAACCACTACCATATTAATATGTTAACATACAGATTATGATACTTCCTAAATAAAGAGAAAACTAATTATGTGACTGAAATGTAATGAAATTAAGGCTATGTATAAGAATCATACCTTAGTTAATGCTTTGAGAGAAATTGATTCATCAATGTTCTTAACATCAGTTTTTTGTTTTTTTTTCCTCACATCAGTCCAAGTGTTTTTTCCCGAGGTTCTCTTTAAGGAGGTTGAATTTGACCAGTCCATTTCATCTGGTAGTAGGATTATATTGTTTTTAATGAAGGAAGTGGCTTCTTCAATGGTGTTGAATGATCTCATGTCATTACTATGCTGAATTCTAATTTTGGCAGGATATGCAAGCTGTGCCTTTATTTTGTTTTGTTTTAAGAATTTCACTAAGGGCCATGTTTTCTTTCTTAGTTCCAAGAGTCTTGGCGAATAGTCATTATCAAATCTTATTTGGGATAGCTTGTAAATGACTGGGTTTTTTCTCCATGCAGTTCTCAATATCAGTTCTTTGTCCATAAATGACAGAAATTTAACCACTATAGATCTTGGAAAAGATTTAGTTGAGGCAGAAAGTGGTTTTCCAATGGCTCTGTGTGCTCTTTCGATTCCATAAGACAAGCCTTCTTTCAGCCCTAAGATTTCAGGTAGCCATGAATTCAAGAATGAAATTATGTCTTCCCCCTCGGTCTTCTCCGGGACTCCAAAAATTCTTATGTTTGTTCTTCTTTCCCTATTCTCCATATCATCTATTTTGTTTATTAGCCAAGTATTCTGTTGTAATAGAAATTCACTATGAAGCTCTTCTTCTTTAGCCTTCCATCAATATCATTTAGAGATGACTCAATGTCAGTTATTTTTAATTGTTGCTGCTGCAGAATTTCCTTAAAGACTTCAGTTTGTTTTTGGCAACTATCTTTAAGGTTTTCTAGGTTTTCAGTAAACCTGTCCATCTTCAGAGATAAGTCTTGAAGAGTAGTTGATATCAGTTGGATTTCTTTCTTCAGAGAAGAGTCTGAGTGAGAATTCTTAGAGTTACTCATTACTAGACAGCTTAGTTAGTCTTCAGGTTTTTTTGACAAGAAAATTTCGGAATTTCTTCTCCAAAGTTGGTAATTCTATTGTTAATAGTTTCACATATAAGATTTATCAAAAATTACTTAGTAATAATAAGATTTTCCTGTTATTTCTAGTATAAATATAAGGAGCTCAAAAACTTGCTGCTATCAGTTAGGCATTAGGCTCCGCCCCCCCTACTACTACACCAGTTTTGACGGTGCTTCTGCTCTCCAATATTGCGATCATTCTGTACCATTCTCGTTCCCTTCCTCCATAGCGCTTACACTTTTCAACTGGAGACATAAAAACAACTAGCCAAAGGCATGTGAAAAGTAGGAACATCTAGCCAAAATTCTGGAAACTAATCAGCATTAAATGTGTATACCTAACAGCATAACTCCTCTCTCTCAGAAACACAATTTAAAAACCAAAAATGACAAAATGATGCAATCATAATAATCACATTGCATTTAGATTATGCTTTGACTAATTAGCACACTGATAAAAAAATAAAATACAATTTGTTTTATATAAAAAAAAAAAATGCAACCATTAACAGTGTAGTCTAATTCTACAGCTCTCAGTCTTCTTCATTATAACTACCTGGGGAGTAAGAAACCCGTCAAGGGAAAACAGATTACTGTTTTCATCAAATACAGCAAGACAGTCAAAACACACAGGCAGAGTCCTAAGTACACTTGCTGACTGTCTTTGTTTCATTAGATACTTTCAAATATAGAAACAAGCGAATAAAGGAAGGCCAGTGAAGGAGACTGCCCAAGTGTTACTGCTAGCTTCTTTTTAGTTGACCCTCTCTTTGTTCCCTTCTCTAACTATCCCTACTTTTCTATTAGGTTGTGTTTCATCCATTCCACAACTGCATCATCTTTTCCTAAACAGTTATCACCATAAGTCTGATTTGAGCCCTTCTTCAGTTTGCCAGTGATGCGCTAGTTCCCGTTTCCCCTCCCCTCCTGTTCTCTTCATTTCTACACTGTCACCAGACTTCTGAATGTACGACATTCCTATATTATGCCTCTCTGCTCAGGTTTCCATATATGACAGACACCATCAATGCGGTGAGGTGCAAGCAGCTCTTTTAAGTGCCTTAGTCAGATTTGCAAGCATTGTGTGGCATATAATTTGTTCTCATCATGCAAGTTAAACTCTACAAGACTTGAAAAAAAAATGAGCTTTCATTGTCAGTTTTGATTACAATTTCCCCTGACAGTGCTGACAAAATGTTGAAGGTGAGGTTATAAGTCCCTGTATCATATTTTTTTTAATACTTTTAATTCCAAATGATTGCCTATATACTACTTTTGCAATGTAATTACACACAACAGACTGTGCCATGTGTGAAGTCAAAGTTCTTAATAATGTAACTACTCATGCCAGCCTGGCCATTACTTTCAAACTCAAAAGCTCTTATTATAGATTCCAGTTATACTCAACACATCCAAATTCTGGTAAGGCATACAGCGGCCTTTGTCAAGTCTATTTCAGTCTTGTCACATATCACATGTCTTGTCTGCCAGCCCAAACAAATTCATTAAAACTGATTATGAGTGACAAGCAACATATGTGATAGAAAATACTGTTCATGTAGATGCTCAAAATAAGACTTATATTTTATAAAGATATAAATGCAAAAATAAATAACCAAATTGCTGAATCTAAGCAATTGGTGCTTGTTACAAATATAAATGAAACCTTGAAAACCATGCTGATCACTTCTAATGAATTTACAAGAATAAAATGAAGGGCTATATTACTGCAACACTGGTCTGTCACTACCACTATAGCACTGCACTTCACCTTATGAACCTTTAAATAGGTATTTACCAGTCATGCAGTACAGGAGACCTTTAATGAGCCAATCTCAAATTCTCAACTGCAAGAAAATCTAAAGATTGCCAGTTTCAGTGATTTGCTCAAAGTTTCACAGTAGGTAAATTAAGGCTGTGGGATTCAAACACTTTATCACATGAAGAAGCTCACTAACATTTCTCAGACATAATCATATTTACTAACTTCCAATAGATTTAACTCCTTAAGTATCTTAATACTATAGTTTACCAGTATCTATTTTTTTATTATTTGCAGGAAAAAATACATTCTCAATTTTTATAAGTGTTTTAGCAAACACTCCTTCACTGAAGGACTCAATTAACTAATAAAAAGTCTATATTTCAATATGCAGTGTTACAGTAGGTAAGCTGAAGTTTGAAATAAATAAATAAAATACATATATAAAATAAATAAATTATATAAAGAAAAAAAAACCTCTGTATGCATTTTTGGATACAAGAATAATGTCAAAGCTCATAATGTTTTCTAAAATGATGTGAGAGTCAAACTTATTTCAGCCTAGCTTGAAGCAGTTTTCATTTGTATGTATGTTTACTGTCTAACATGTGCTACTGCTTTAGAAAGCATTAACTGGTACAATATACAGCAGGTCTGAAACTCAAATGTTTCTTTTTACTGGCTGCATTACTTAACACATGGTCAGAAATCCACAGGAGGAAGAGAATAAAAACTTGAGCCATAGAGACATTTGAAAGGTATTGCTTACTCACTGTAATGTTGCTTCTGGCTGAAGTGCTACACTGAGTGCACCTAAATTATGGAGTGCTAGCTTGTCAGGCTTTAATCCTCTCTCATAACCTCCTCCCAAGTCCAACCCACCCTCACTACCTCCACGCTTATACCTCACTTACTCCACCTCCTCTACTCATCCTCCTATTTTGTACCTAACTGCGCTATCTAATCACAAACTGTTCTCATTACACTATCTCGACCCACTTCTGTTCTAAATTCCTTCTCAAATCTCACTCTGCTCCCTCTACATCAAAACCTACCTATTCTCCACACTATCATCACTGCTCATTACCTTATGCAAAAACAAAAGTTCAAGGAGGCCAAAGTGTCCACGATAAACTAAGATATCCAGACTGCCAAATAATCTGAAGACACACCAGTACACCACAAAATGATTTATTGTAGGCAAGAAGTACCAAGCAAAGCTTTCGAGATAAACTCTTTTTCAATGCTTAACAGAAATAAAATGCCATAAAATCACTTACATACTATCCTATGCATCGGCTAGCAGAGGTAGTTAACAATCAATTACGTAAATCAACTAAGACATTTAAAATTTAACCATTTAAATAAACATTCATATTAAAATATCTTATATATGTCTGTGTTTAACCTTTAAAACAGACTTTATATTATGTTGTGCATTTAATCCTGGTGGTACATCAGCCCTGAAATAATGTATCCATATATACTCTAGCAATTCTGTTTTCTCAATTAAATTACCCCCTCTTCCATCAGAAAAGATTTTTTGTAACACCTTAAACTTAAATCTATGGTTAGAACCATACTGCAAAATATGCCTATACAGGGCATTCTCACTAATACATCTACATATATCAGAATGGTGAGAACTGATACGTTCCTTAAGTTTTTGGCTAGTTTGCCCTACATAGAAATGATCACAGACTTCACAATTAGCAAGCTATATAACATTATCTGTAAAGCACGTAGCATAAGTTTTAAACATAAACTCAGCCTTTGTAATAGGCTGTATAAACATTAGGTCTGTATTAATTTCATTACAAAAAACACAATAATGGCAGGCACAGTACTTACTTTCCTAACCATATCTTTATAACAAAGCATTTGTTTCAGATTTCTCTCTCTCTTATAAGTAAAGGTAGGTTGGGCCCCCACAATATCACAAATATTCCTGCTAGATTGTAAGATTGCCCAGTTTTTCTTTATGATTTTTTTAACCATACTAGTATGCCTGTTATATTTAGTTACATACCACAATGTGTGTCCCTTACCATCATTATTCACAGTATTTCTACTTATAGGGCCATGTAAATAAGGTTTACCACTTCTTCCACATTTATTTATCACATATCTCCTCTCTTTCTCTATTAATGTTTCATTATACCCCCATATCTTAAAGTCACCAATCATATGACTTAGTTCAGTAGCAAAGTCATTATCGTCAGTGTTGAGTCTACTAGCTCTGAGGAACTCTATTAACAATGTTTATATCTATTTGTACCACTGTGGTCAAAGCCTTTACTGAAATGTGTGAACATGATATTTATGAAGTGTTTTTTATAAAATCTAGTCAAGATACATTTTATAATTTAGACTGTGATGAACGGAATGTGCTAAGGAAACTTGTTTATAATGAAATAATTATAAATCATGGATATAGAATTTTATAATGAACTCATGTATGAATTGTTAGATGATTCTATGACTTTTAAACGAATTAATAAGAGTAAACTGAATAGTTTAATTTTTAGTATTAAAAGTTATTTATATGAGTTGCTTATGGATAGTGACATTTTACCTGAAATATATAACTTTTTATACCTATCACATCCTATAACACCTACCATATATGGTTTACCGAAATTAGATAAAAATATAGTCAGACCACCCATGAGACCGATCGTTTTTGGAAATCAATGGGCTACTACACCCTTATCTAAATATTTGGAACAGCAGTTAAGCCCATTGCTTAAATTTAGTCGAAGTGTGGTTAAGGACACAAATGAGTTTTTGCTATCTTTGAGAGAAGGGTCTGTATTACAACATCAAATTAAAACAAGTTTGAATGTTGTAATATCAAACCCTAAAGTCCAGTGGCGGCTGGTGACTTCAAATCAAATGGGGGTTGCAGGAGACAGCTGAATGGGTGGGGTCAATGGGAATGGGTGTGGCCAGCTAGAAAGGGGAGGAGCTATGCTGAAAACCACAAAAACTGTAACTTTAATTAAATACTCTGTCCTGGGTGCCAAACCATCATTATGAGAGTCCAATCAAGACAAAATGAAGTGTAGAAGAAAAAAACTATTTCAATCCATTGGCTGCATGACAGCTTACTTAATACCTAGATGGAAACAAAAAGGTTGTGAGGCATGAAAAAATAAATTACTTTTTAAATACATTACTGGAATGCTAGTCAAAATCAAGTATAAGAAAAACAAGCAGCACTCAACTCAAACCACTTCTCCTTGTACTCCAGTTCTAATTATAATTTATATTCAACTTTATTAAAGTACCAAGTAACATGCTGAAAGTAGCAATCTCTGTGATACCTCTACTTGTAAAAATGTTTCTTATCCAAAAAAGACCTGCTGCCTGACAACAACTATCTACTTGTTTTATGCGGAAAACATGATCAAAGTAAAAAATGAAAAGCAAACAGGAAACAAGCTCAACATACATTGCTTAAAGGATTACTGCACAGGATATGGACCACACGTGATAGATTGGCATTCTGTTTAGTTTGCAGGTAAAGCCTGTAATGAGCTCTTAAAATAATGTAATCCTGTCCTTTATTACAAATACTGTCATATGCATTTCAATACCTAAGGCTTATATGTTATCTAGTTATGTAAGCATTCTCTGCATGGAAACAACAGAAAGGCTTTCAATGTTGGCAGGTCTTTAACAGTATGCTTATTAAAACTTACTTGCATCTTACAATCTCAGACAAGCTTACCAGATGGTCATTAAAGCACTGCTACTTAAACACAGAGCAACAGGCACTTTCTGAATAATAATAAGCATAAATCAACAGTATAAAAATATGACAGAAACCAGAACATTCTGCAAAATCAAGGACAGATAAAAAGGCATTGTAGTACTTGTGTCTACCTTGGATGGGGGGATATTCTGCACATTTACACTGCATAACTGCTCCTTGCCTTGCTTGGACACATCCAGAGTCACTACATGGGGGAGTGGGGTGCAACAAGTATGTCACAATTTGAAATGTCTCTGGCTGACTGCGATGGCCCTGATACATTTGTCATGCCTCTCAACCTCAGAGCAAGAAATCTGGACAAAGCCATACATAGAAGTGGGACAAAGGCCCAAAAATAAGGACAATTTTTAAATAGTGTTCTTATAAACTTAGAAAGATAATAGAATAGTAGGTCTTGCATTAGTATGAATTTTCTGAAGGGTATGAAATATGAAACTGAAATGTCTGTCATTATTTTCTAGCTTCAGTTTTTAATGATTTGCCACTAATTTGCCAAAAAAAACACAATTTTATGAAAAATGGACCAAAAATGTGATTCAAAAATATAAAATAGCCACACAATACAGCTGGGAACTTGTCAAAGAAGGGACACTTTTTAATATTAGTACTGCTAACTTGAGCAGCTGACAAAATAAAAGAATCTATATGCGTTTCTGAAGTAAAAGTAATCTATAACTGATTATTACAGTTATTTATTAATTGTAAATCCTCCATGTTTTCTTCCAAAATTGCCATTTTGCAGAGGGATTATTAGGGGAAGAGCAACATTTTGAGCCAAAATTGGGGACAGTTGAGAGGTTTGGATATGCCTAATTCTATAAAGCAATTTATTTGCATGTACCTCTCAACCTGTTAACGCAGGAAATCTGGACAAGGCCAAATATATGGGGGGAACATATAAACAGTACTAAAAATTGCTCTTGTATAAACTGAGACAGTTGATCGAATAACAGGTCTTGCTTTAGCATGCATTTTTCTGAAGGTTATGAAGTCTGAAACTCAGTGTCTGTCATTATTTAGTGACTTCATTCTTAAATAATTTGACAGAAAACCGCAAATTTTATGAGGAACAAACGAAAAATAAGAAGCAAAAATCTATTCATTCTGCAAAAATCTGGACAGTTGAGAGGTATAGTTCAGCCGGGGCTGTCTTTGAGTTTTCTGCCCTTCCCCCCTCACAAAATCATGGTCGAATGGAGCTTCCCCCCTACAGCCATTCCACTGAACCATTACTTGGCTATTTCACCCCATTTACCATAAACACTAATGTGCATACTGCTTTACTTCTGCGATGATTTGGACTTCATTTAAAAGTTTTATTTTGCATTTTACAGCGCAAACACTAATAGATATCATAACTGCTAAACAAAGCAATGCAGTCTCACAATGAGAGCAGACTTAGCATTAAAACTTCTCTGCCCTTGAAAACTCACAGTCATTGAAACAGCATTGAAACCCACATTCAAAAAAAAATACATTTTGCCAGTGGCAAATTAACTTTAGGTTTGGGCTGTTTTCAAATCACAGGCCCCTTGCACATGAAACATACACACGCTCTTTCATACACCTTCCTGATTGTATTAAATTATATTCCTTGAACAATACAGTACAGTTTTAGAGGGTGCTTTAAATTTATTGTTTTGAAAATTTTCCAGTAAACAATGAAACAAAATGCATGCACCAGTAATGACAAAACTGCCCAATTCAGAACATTTCCATCATAAAAGTCTAATCAAACTTCTACAGTCCACCAGTATCCGTACATATGCACAATCTCTGTAGAAGTAAAAGTCATCTAAATAATTCCACATTAGAGATCTGTAAGAGGTTGCTTCTAGCAAACAACTTTGTATTTCATTGTTTCATCTACAAATAAAGTGCCTGTTACCCTTGAGAAATAAATTGCCTATCTTACACAAAAAAAAAATGATAAGCTAGCAATATTGCAATAGGGAATGGATGGCAAACTGATAACGGGTTCATAGTTACTAGGTATCTTCGCCAAAAAGGAGTGCAGCCTCCACCCCTTTTGCAGCACAGTACAGTATCAGCAATGCATCTATCTACTGTGGGAGTAGAACCCACAGCCTTCTGCATCAAAAGCAAGTATACTACCTGTTGTGCTATTAACAATGCAAGCAGACTCAGCATAAGCAGCACTAAACTTTTGCTCCTCTGCAGCTCTCAGCTCCTTGTAAAATCTACTCATTCAGTTATATCTCTGAACTTTGCAGCACAAAGAAATATGGAAAAAGCCAAAGTTTATTGTGGGGGGGACAAAAGCCCAAAAACCAGGAACACATTTTAAACATTGCTTGTATAATGTTGGAAAGTTGCTAGAATAAAATGCTGTGTTACCACCATACATTTCACTGTCAAGCCTTAAACCCAGGACCCTGTGCAAAACAGTCAGAGCAACATACCACTATGCCAAATCAGCTGTTTTGTGAAAGAGAAAGACAGAAACTTAAATGGCTACCATTTAGTAAATTCAGTTCTCACCATAGCACAGCTGTCAACCTCCTAGCCCAAAACACCTGAACAAAGCCAATAATGGGTGAATACAGCCCCCAAACATTCAGTGAATTCAGTTCTCACCATAGCTCTCAACCTCTTAGCAAAAAACACCTGGACAAAGCCAGTAATGGGGGAATATAGTCCCCAAACATATTCAGTGAATTCAGTTCTTACCATAGCTCTCAACCTTAGCACAAAACCTGGATGAAGCCAATAATGGGGGAATACAGTCCCAAAAATAGGGACACATTTCAAATATCCATCTTATACACTTAGAAAATTGCTAGAATAAAAGCTTTTGTGTTACCATGCACTTTCTGAAGAATATGAAGTCTGATATTCAAATGCGTGTCATTTTTAACATTTGTTAACCAGGAAAGTCTGACTTGGAACAAAAGCTAATTTTTAGCAGAGGTCCAGGGAGAAACACTCTAGACAGACATGTCTTTGTAAGATGGGAGGACACTAGAGGAAACAAAAACAGGGAGGGCATACAGACTCCACACAGAAGGTAAGGCACCCCAGCCAAGAATCAAACCAGAGAACATGTAGCTGTCAGGCAACAATGCTATCACTGCACCAATGCACTACTGGCTTTGCAAGGACACAAAAATACAGAAACCACAGATTTTATGAGGAACAGAACAAGTATGAGGGAAAAATCTGCAACATTTTTAAAAATGGTGGTGGGTAGGGAATTTAGACTCTTGCCACCTGGGCCCAAGGTACAGGGTTCAAGCCTTATTCTCTACCCACCATCATGTAGCACCTGGGGCATTTCACACACATGCACACACTACCTGGGACAGGTCTGTTCGTTGCAGCACTAAATCCTTCCACAGCTTCGTTCGTTGGAGCACTACAAGCCCGCAAGATGTCCTTCCCTGATGAGACTCCCAGCCTGCCGATGTTGGAGTCCAATTCCTTTCCAGTGACAGTCTATGCAGTTACAACTGCATAGACTTCTGGGATCTCTGCACTTGAATGCTTCTTAATCTGGAATGCTGCTGAGACAGTCTGCGCATGCTCCAGACTGTCTCAGCAGCAGTCTGGATATCAGAAATGCTGCTAGTGCGCATGCGCGAAGGTCTGCTACTTGCGATCGTTTTTTTCTTTTCTTTCTTCGTATTTTATTTTATTTTATTTCTTTTTTTTTACAGCTGGGGGGGGCTGCAATCCGGCAGTCTAATAGCACGGGCCGCCCCTGCTAAAGTCCAAAAGTTGTAAATAGGGAAGCCACGGCACATTGACGTTTTTCCCAGGGAAAAAAATCAGTGGACCGTTTTTGGGGATTTGCTATTTCCTCCACTGTGGTGCAATCTCAGAGTTGGTACTTTTAAGTAGGGGGGGTGTGGAGTGTGGGGGCAAAGCCCCCCACTTTAGTTTAAGTTTAAGGTAATTTTTTTTTGTCACGGAACAGCGATTTTTTTCCCTGGGAAAAAAATCGCTGTTCTGTGTTTTCGGTTTTCTTGGGTTTCGGCCTTTAGGGTTCGATATTACAATGATCAGATTTTTGTAAGTTCGACATTGTGATATGGACCCTTGAGAGAATGGTCGGTTAAGAATGAAAGTATTTGTTTTACTTTGGTCACAATGGATATAAAGTCACTATTTACTGTTATACCAAATGACTATGGTATACAGTCTATAAGAGAGTACCTATTATTGCATACTGATTATACGGTTGAAATGCTATGTTCTATGTTAGAAACTGTACTACACATTAATGTGTTTATGTTCAATGACACAATATTTCACCAGCAAACAGGGGTCGCTATGGGAACTCCCGTTGCGAATACCTACGCTAACTTAGTATTATCAAGGTGGGAAGAGCAGTGTATTTATAACAGTGAGTTGCAAGATCGATACAGGAATGAGAATTTATTATTGTTTAAAAGATTTGTGGATGATGTTTTTATGCTTTGGGGAGGAACTTTGTCAGCCCTTAATAAATTTGTTGATGAATTGCAAAATGAAATACAATTTTTAATATTTGATGTTAAGCATTCTGATACAATGGTTAACTTCTTAGATACATGTATTATATACAAAAATATGAAGTTTGAAAAAAAATTCATAGAACAGAAGTGCAGGCTACTCGCTATGTACATTCTAGAAGCATGCATCCTAGGCACGTTTGTCAGAATGTATTGAAGGGGCAGTTCCTCAAAGCTAGTTGGCTCAACACTGATGATAATGACTTTGCTATTGAACCAAGTTATATGATTGGTGACTTTAAGATAAGGGGGTATAATGAAACATTAATAGAGAAAGAGAGGAGAAATGTGATAAATGAATGTGGAAGAAGTGGTAAACCTTATTTACAAGGCCCTATAAGTAGAAATACTGTGAATAATGATAGTAAGAGGCACACATTATGGTATATAACTAAATATAATAGGCATATCAGTATGGTTAAGAAAATCATAAAGAATAACTGGGCAGTCTTACAATCTAGCAGTAATATTTGTGATATTGTGAGGGCCCAGCCTAGCTTTACTTATAAGAGAGAGAGAAATCTGAAACAAATGCTTTGTTATAAAGATATGGTTAGGAAAATAAATGTTAATATAAAGAAAAAAAAGGTACATAATTGTGTTTTTTGTAATGTAATTAATACAGATATAATGTTTATATACCTTATTACAAAGGCTGAGTTTATGTTTAAAACTTATGCTACGTGCTTTACAGATAATGTTATATACCTTGCTAATTGTGAAGTCTGTGATCATTTCTATGTAGGGAAAATGAACTAAAAACTTAAGGAATGTGTCAGTTCTCACCTTTCTGATATATGTAGATGTATTAGTGAGAATGCTCTGTACAGGCATATTTCTCAGAAAGGATCTAACCACAGATTTTAGGGTGTTAACAAATCTTTTCTGATGGTAGAGGGGGTAATTTAATTGAGAAAACAGAATTGCTAGAGTATAAATGGATAAATTATTTCAGGGCTGATGTACCACCAGGATTAAATGCACAACATATTATAAAGCCTGTTTTAAAGGATAAACACAATCGTATATAAGATATTTTAATATGAATGTTTATTTTAATGGTTACATTTTAAATGTCTTAGTTGATTTACATAATTGATTGTTAACTGCCAATGCGTAATTGGCTAGCTGATGCATAGGATAGTATTTAAGTGATTTTATGGCATTTTATTTCTGTTAAGCATTGAAAACAAGTTTATCTCAAAAACTTTGCTTCGTACTTTTTGCCTACGATAAGTTGTTTTGTGGCGTACCAGTGTGTCTTCAGATTTTTTGGCAGTTTGCTCATTACCTTATCTTACCTCACCATAATGCAAGATTTTGCAACACTAACCATGCTGTTTCCCTCCTAAATCACCTTATTCATTCTTCTCCTCTCATTCCTAACATCCCCACCAGTAGTAATACTAAGGAAGCACACCTCAACCATTAGTTCATCTTCATCTATCAATCATCTTCCCACTAGCGAATCAAACATCTCTTCATGCTTATTTCCCATAAATCCATTCCACAGTTGTAACCCCGAAATATTAAAAAATGTCAGTCTCAATATTAAGGTAATACTTTTACCCATCTCTGCTAAAAATGCCATAATAAACCATACATCTTTTTCCACCATACATCAATGCTGACATCCACTACAATTCAGGACCCAGTCAAACCCCAAACCACAGAATATATCCTAAACATTTAAAAATAGTCACTCTAAACATTAGTAGCATATGAAACAAAAAACACAGATTTTCATGCCTGGATGACTCAAAGCAAATTGGACATCCTAACCACAATAGAGACACGCTTATAGCCTGAAATAAAATATTCTGAAATATTACCCCCCTGGTTATAATATTATTAGACTATACAGAACACATAAAAAAGCAGGTGGAATAAATATAATCTTCCCAAATTTGCCTGCAGTAACTCCCTATACAGGCCAAATCTCAAATTTTAGAAAAGTGAAAATCCTATTCTCATTCCTAAAACTTAATAGAGGCAAGAGCATATGCATCGCTGTGCTATGTATCCCCCTCCCCAGAACAGAACGTTTCAGTACTTGAAAACATACTATCCAGGATAAACGTTACAATCACAATTGAAATTGTCCTCCTCGGTGATGTAAGCATTGACTAGCAGTCTTTATCTGCAAATTCAGCAATGAACAGCATTAACCTCTTTGGAGTCACTTAACTTATTAATACACCAACAAGATATGGCAAACATTACTCCCAACAATCTATCCTGGACTGGATTCTGGTAATCAGTCCATTTCATTTTGCTTCTTAAGGTGCCCTACCTGATACACTAAATAACCACCTGCCAGCTTATATCCACAGGACTACTGCACAACGAACAAAGGAATATATGCTCAAAACTACTTGTAATCTCTTTAGTTTCTCCAAAGAGTCTTTCATTGAAGTTTTGAAAGCAGTTAACTGGTCCATCCTAAATGAATCCCCATAAATGATACAGCTGAATGCTTCAATGCAGCATTTATAAAAATTCCTAACACCTTAGCCCCACAGCATACAAAAATAATTAAAATCATCCATACCCCATGGCTCACCAACCAATGCAAGATCCTTATGAAAAACAGAGACAAAGCATGGATTTAACTGGCAAAAGAACAAAAGTGAAAAATAATTGGAAATTATTCAGACACCTATGAAACCAAGTCAAGAAACAAGTTAATAGAGATAAAAAGTCTTATTATACTCACCTACAAGATAGCCATAAAAACAACTCTAAAAATTTCTGGTCCTCCATATCCTTTCTCACCAACTCAGGTACAAAAAAGGATCCCAGCCCACACCCAGACATTCCCCCTCTTCAAACAGCTGTCTATTTCAATACAGACTTCATGGAATGCATAGCCAATTTAACCTCAAACCCACCTAAGATACCCCCTTCCACACAACTATCTTTCCCCACCTTAGACCCTAGCACATTTTCTTCACAAACCCCACCTAACTGCAACCTCTCCTATACCCATACAGAAAACTCTACCCACTTTACCTTTCAACCAGTTTTTATAACTCATAAAAAAGCTTTTACATAAACTAAAAATTGGTTCCTTCTCAGCCAAAAACCTTCACCCAGAATACCAGAATCTAGCTGCAGATGCAATAGTGTACCCAATCAGCTTTCTTATTACGAGATCAATAACAGAATTATGTGTTTAACTTATGGAAAATGGCAGATATTATCCTCTTACATAAAGCAGGTAAGTAATTCCATTGATTTACAAATCTTTATCCCATAACACTTCTGTCTCCCTTCTCTAAAATCCTTCAAAGATGTATGCATCATCAATTACTCCATTATCTCTTACAAAATAAGATAATCAACAAAACGTAGCATAGATTTTGGCCAGACCACAGCATCTCCACTACATTATAATCAATTACAGATGCTGCCAATAAAGCATACAACTATGATAAGCTTGTATCAGCAGTATGTCTGTATTTATCAAAAGGCTTTGACATGGTCTCTCACAATAAACTCCTCAATCAACTTTCTACCCTGTGTCTATCATCTCCATCTATTTAATGGTTCTCTAGCTACATTGCCAACAGGCAACAAGCTGTAAAATGGCAAGTATCCATCTCTGCATACCTTCCCATTTCCAGAGGGGTCCCACAAGGATCCATGCTTGGGCCTCTACTATTCAATATTTTTATCAATAATCTACATTCATCTTCTTGTGATGGCACACTGATTCAATATGCAGATGACACCACCATCATCTTCTCTTAAAATGCCTTAACTCTCCTCCAAACAAATCACTTGACAAGCTGTCATCTCCATTTAAACTTGGCTTACAAGACCACAACTCCTACTCACCCCCCAAAAAAAGTCCTCCTCTTTACCCCCAAAATCACACCCCTAACAAAGCATCTTTCAAAACCCTTTTTGGAAAATGGCACTGAAATTGAATTAGTCTACCACACCAAAGTGTTATGAGTCATAATAAATGATAATCTTAAATTTGACCTCCACATCCAAAGCAATATCAAGAAAACCCATCAAAAACTAGGCATGCGATACAGAAACAAACATTTTCTGAGCACACCCTCAAAATTACTCTAGCTAAAACCTACATTCTGCCTTCAATACTCTAGAGAGCACCAGTTAAAACCAATTTACAATTCTCCATAAAAAGAAACTTGAAAGCTACACAAATTGTCAACTTTGCTACTAATTCATCCTCCTTTATAGAATACTGTAAAGCTCTGCATACCCTTAGCTGGCTCAAATCCCCGCAACCTCTCCTATATTCAACTTACAGCAATACTTAATATCATACACAAACAATTAGCCTACTCAGCTCTTATCCCTTTAATCAACATATAGTTCCTCTAAAAGAACTCTTAGATCAGAAGACAAACAACTTCTCACTATAAATAAACCTAATAATTCCCCTGACAAAGACTATACTTGTACTCAGTAGCAAAAAATGGAATTCTTTACCTCTAACCACCAGAACTATTTCTAACCTAACATCCTTTAAATACTCGCAAAAAGAATACTTTACAAAATCTTAGACCTGTTGATGTGCCAGTCTTGGTTGAACGTACTCACTATACTTCACTTATCCCCAACCTAAATCACACTTCCAAACCCTCTCCAATCTCCTACTCACTCCTTTTATTGTTGTTCCCACTAACGTACCTTACCCACTTCATCTCTGCAAACCTTTCCTTTTCTCATCCTCTTTCTCTTTCGTCCCTACTCACCTAAGCTACCTGAAGATGCCCTGCCTTACACTCATCTTATAATCTTCTTTTCTCTTCATCCTTCTTCCTTCTCTAACTATAATACGAACACGAACTTGCATACTAAGATATCACCCAATTTCCCTTCACTGTCTCTAATCATATAATCTCTAATATCTCTTTACATATCTTATTAGGATTGTCTCGGGTCTTATTTATCACATATTAATCTATGTAACAAATGATATGACTACTGAGTTTTTCCTTACATATTCCTCACATATTTTCTCCAACTCCTGTCATTGTGTTCTCTGTACTCTACTATGAAATGTATATTCTATGTTTTTCTCATTACAACATTTTTTCATTCTTATGTTTTGTAGTGTAACATGATACATTACGATTTAAAATAGCTGTACTTGATGTATTGTAGTGTAACATTATACTATGTGATTTAAAACATCTCCACTTGATTTTTGAAAGATTGTGATTGTGGAGCTTTTTTCCTCGGGCCTACACTGAAAATGGGCACTTTCTGGCACAGTCAGACTTTCCCTGTAAATAATGTCAAACAAATAAATAAATAAATTGTCTGGGTCCCTTATGTCTGCGCTGGAGTCCCAGGATAAGTAATTCCTATGACCAGAGAGTAAAAAAATCAGTTTTGAAAAAACAAAATCATCTTTCCCAGCCAGGTATATAACACAACATAAACAACCCAACAAAGGTATCACTAGGAACAAAAAGTAGTAAAGTCCCAACAACGAGTTAGAATCACACTCCGCCTTTATTCTTGCTTATACATAAAATAACCAACGACTTAGCACTTTCGCCAATAATTTGGCTTCTTCTGAGTCATTGGGCTATAAAATCTAGCAATTGAAATACTCCCTTCAATTAACTTTAAACCAGTCATAAACCTTGAACTGAAAATCCCATACCCACAATTCTAAATGTTGCCTAAAACACAATGATGTACTATAACATCCACAACGTTTAACACAAAAAAAGTATAAATAAAAATATATGTAAAAAAGCTTATACATTGCTAAAATCTTAATACATTAAACATAAAACATAAAAAAAGAAAACATAAAACATAAAAAAACATAAAAAACTGCGAATGAACTTTGTCAAACCACTTATTAGACAGCTCTATTTTAATCAAGACATTAACCTTAAAGGGACAAATTTATCTTAAATAAGTATGTATGCATTTATATATTTAACTATAATTCACTTCATATGATTCTATGACTAAAAAATTTTTCCTATATATTTCATGTATAGGAATCAAATACACTAAAAATCAAGGGACAATATTTGCTCTATTCTTGAGTATCGAACTAAACGATACTCCCTCATTTAAACCTGATAATTATGTAGCACTGAGCCTCAGTTGCCATTTCAGCTCTTTTGTTTAAACCAATAATTTATCATCACCTCCTCTGTCACTAGTTGAAACTCGGTCAATTATAAAGAAAATAAATTTCTTAAAATTAGGGCAAACTTTAGTGTGTCCAAAAAGTGCATTATGTGGATTACGTGTTTTTATAGCCTTTACGTGTTCACCTATTCTGTCTTTAAGTCTACACGTGGTTTTACCCACGTAGAAAGCTTGACAGCTAACACATGTTGCCACATATACTAGCATAGTTGTATTACAACTGCATTTTCCTGGGCATGTAAGAGTATACTCATGTCCTTGAATAACCACGTAAGGCCCATCATTTATGTAACGACAGCATTTACACATTCCACATTTGTGCATTAATGACTTATGTCTCTTCCTTTTTCTACCCTCTAATATGTTTTTAATATTCTTGCCCCTACTATGTACCACTTTGGGTTGATCACCTAGTTTCATTTTAATGTTAATGTCAAAACATATTTGCCAAGCTCTATTAATCACTTCTATTAAAGGTACACTTAAACTATTAAATTTCAAAATAAACACACCAGTGCTTTATTTTGTATTGATTGTTTCAGACATTATCCCCAATGTCAAAATAGGTTGAAACCATGTGGATCTCTTTTGTACAACTTCCTGTCTTACATTTAACAATAGTTTTAGTGGATAGCCCCTTTCTAAAAACATGCCTACTATATAGTACATTTCTTTAAGGAACATTTCATTATCACTTACCAATCTTGACAGTCTCACCATTTGACCCTTTACTATATTTTTTCGCTGATGGTAAGGGTGACAACTATCAAAATGTAGTAATGAGTTTGACTATGTCTTTTTCCTATATATATATACTACTTCTCAAATTATTGTCACTTTTTTCTAAATGAATGTCCAAAAAGTCTATCTCTGTTGCATGCCATGTGTGTGTAAATCTCAAGGTCATTGTATTATTTAAATATTCCACAAACTCATTGATTTCATGTTTCTCACCTTTCCATAAAATCAGGATGTCATCCAAAATGACAGAATTTTTTCTTTGTAAACAGACTGAAATATAAACTTTCTACCCAAGAAAGTAGAACCAAATTTGCGTATACCGGGGCACATCTAGCGCCCATGGCAACCCCTGTCTTTTGGTGAGATAATTCTCCTTCAAAGCTCAAGTAATTATTCTTGAGAATTATTTCCATGAGTTCAGCAAGTATGTTTATTTTATTCTTGTTAATCTTATTACTCATAAATAAGGATTCCCTAAAATAGTTTAAACCTTCTTGATGGGGAATCACTGTGAACAGGTTGACTACATCAATACTAAGAAAGGTGTAGTCAATCTGTGTTTCTAGTAATTTCAGTCTTTCAAGACAGTGCCATGAATCTCTTAGTATGTGTTTGGCTTCTTTTGCCACCATTTGAGTACCCATGTCCACAAATGCCACCAAGGATTCTGTTTTAGAGCCTTTGGCTGCGACTATAGGTCTAAACGGTGGATTATTGATGTTTTTATGGATCTTTGGAATTCCAAAGATCACTGGGGTTATTGGATCAGTCACACTTAGAAATTTATCATTGACATCTAAAGCTCCTTGGTACAAGGCATCAAGTAAATATAAATCCACCTTCCTATACGCTCTATTCATTTCATTTCTTGACACTCTTTCATATCTTGTTGTATCATTAAGGATGTCGTGCATTTTGGACACATAGTCAATATAACTCATAATGACTATGCCTCCACCCTTGTCTGGCTTCATACATCTCAACTCTTTATTGTTAGCCAGATCAATGAGTGTAAGCCTTTCATCCTGACTTAAATTGTAATTATTGGGAAAATTTTTTTTATTTTGAACAATCCTTCTAAATTCTGTCTCACACATCCTTTCAAACATATCGACCTCTTTATAACTCGGGGGCACAAACACCCTCTTTCTCCTTAAAGAATTTGTGGTATTTCTGGTAATATTGTGTTCATCAAAAAACAATCTTAGATTAAGCTTCCTAGTGTATAACTGAAGACTAATAAGTACTTCCGCTATATCCACTTTGAAAGACGGAACAAATGTTAGTCCCTTACTAAGCAACTTGAAATGCACATCATGTATTTCTAAACTGCTAAAATTGTAGATACAAAAACCATGCTTTTTTAATACTTCACACATCATATCACCAGTTTGTTCAGTGAAGTTAACCAAAGGAAAATTTTCATTTATCAAGTCCAAGTCATCAGTTTGTGCAATAAAATTAACCAAATCTACATTGTCATCTGCCAAGACCAACATATCTTGCTTCCCTTCAGACCACTGATTGGATTCATGAGTATTGATTAATATCTGTTGTACCTCAGCCCTTGGTACTTCCTGTTGTAATAGTTTTTGCTCTGATAATAACCATTGCTCTGGTTCCAAGCACCCCCTTCCCTCTTGTTTTTTAACCGTTCCGACCTCCTCACTTGAGGTTCTTGGTCCAAAAAACGGTCATAATTAAAGTGACTGTTACCTTGGCCATTTTCTGTATTAATAGTTTGTCCATTGTTGTTGTAGTGAACTTGTACACCCTGCTCCTTGCCATTATTGTTGGTAATATTGTCAGTTTTGTCGACTTCATACATACAGTTTGTTCTATAGTCATTTATATCCCTCATTAATTTTTTTCTGTTTTGTAATAGCATTTTGTTTAACAAAGTTTTCTATATTTTTCAACAATTTCTGGTAACTAACCATATACTGAGGGAATATAAGATCATTGACAATATTTGTATTAAGGCTAGTTATTTCTTTTTCTAAAATTGCTAACTTACTTGTATTATTCTGAATAAGTATGTTGATCATCTCCAGCCCTGTTTTGTCAAGTAAGCTGGTTAATTCACGATAGGCAGTCGTGTCCTTTTCAATTCCAAATGGTAATTTCCAGATACGTAAGCCTTTCGGCACCTGTTTGAACGACAGTGATTTATTAAGAAATAGGTTGTCCATTTGGAGTGCCCTATACTTTTTGCAAGTTTTCTCAAAATGTTCAAGCTGGTTTTTTTTAGTGTTGGTCTTCCTTCAGTATCCGAATTACTATCAGACAAACTGATTTTCGGTACACGGAGCCATTCCTTGATGTCATTTCCTCTTTGGATATCATTGGTAGCTCCTTTGTTGTTCATATTTCCCTCCTCCAAAACCAGAGAATGTAACGTAAAAAGTTCAGCCTGGGTGCTAGTCAATGTAGGTATGGAACGCCCTCCTATTTCATCTCTTGTCAATAATGCAGTCAACCTCTGGACCGAGGCAGTGAGTTCAACTATCGCTGCCTCCATAAGGTTCCAAAATAATCAAAAGGCAGAGATGTAATTCAACAAGTGTAGGACCAACAACCAGCACACAACACAACATAAACAACCCAACAAGGGTATCACTAGGAACAAAAAGTAGTAAAGTCCCAACAACGAGTTAGAATCACACTCCGACTTTATTCTTGCTTATACATAAAATAACCAACGACAGCGCTTTCGCCAATAATTTGGCTTCTTCAGAGTCATTGGGCTATAAAATCTAGCAATTTAAATACTCCCTTCAATTAACTTTAAACCAATCATAAACCTTGAACTGAAAATCCCATACCCACAAGTCTAAATGTTGCCTAAAACACAATGATGTACTATAACATCCACAACTTTTAACACAAAAAAATGTATAAATAAAAATATATGTATAAAAGCTTATACATTGCTAAAATCTTAATACATTAAACATAAAACATAAAAAAAGAAAACCATAAAACATAAAAAAACATAAAAAACTGCGAATGAACTTTGTCAAACCACTTATTAGACAGCTCTATTTTAATCAAGACATTAACCTTAAAGGGACAAATTTATCTTAAATAAGTATGTATGTATTTATGTATTTAACTATAATTCACTTCATACGATTCTATGACTAAAAAATTTTTCCTATATATTTCATGTATAGGAATCAAATACACTAAAAATCAAGGGACAATATTTGCTCTATTCTTGAGTATCGAACTAAACGATGCTCCCTCATTTAAACCTGATGATTATGTAGCACTGAGCCTCAGTTGCCATTTCAGCTCTTTCAATTTCATACTTTAAAAAAAAAAAAAAGAAGAAGAAGCAGCAACGGAGATTTTCCTTTCTGTGTTGTTTCCTTCTCAAAGCACTGATGTACTGCATAAGTGTGGAAACATAAACCCCATATGCATGCTCACTATATCAAGAAAGCCCCAGAATATGAAAACAAAGCAGAAAAACACCATGGTGCTGTTATACAAGGACATTTTTTTAAGGAAAAGTAAGTAATTTCTTTCCTAAAATAATGTCATTGTAAACCACGCCAACCATGGGTAAATCCAGCATTAACCACACTCAACCTTGCGTTATTGCTATACTGTGGGCCAGATCCCAAAAGAGTTGCTCTCAGTACAAGTCTGTCCTGTTTCCAAAAGACTTGCTCTCAGTGTAAGTGACATACCTTAGTGTAAAGCCTATCAATGAAGAGTTTTCCACAGGAGGCTAGATTCCAAAACACCTGCTCTCAGCGTGCTCTCATTGCAAGTGGTCAGTTACACTGAGAGCTAGTCTTTTGGAATCTGGCCCTATGTGATTATCATAGTATATATTTTTTCTTGGAGTTCATACTCAGCAGACAGCTTGGAAGACTGAAAAGTTCCACACTTACTTGCATATAGTCGTAGCTGTGACTTCAATAATGCTATCACACTGCAGACATCTGGTGATGGAGAAATGGAACACTGGAAATCCTAATTTAAAGTACCACTTAGAATTATGTGGCATCTTTTTATTTTAAGTTAAAAAGAAGTATTTTTATATACTAGTATCAAGTTAGTTGTATTCTGTGACACTACATAACAAAAAAAAGAAAGAAAAAAATTTGCCTGCAGTAGTGCAGTCTTTGGGAATCACAGTTTGGTGCAGCATGACAGATTGTCATGTGCACCAAAAGTGGTATGATTGAGAGGTTTGTGGTCTCAGAAGCAAAAAACGGGGTGCACATTCCTCTGTGCAATAGTCTAAATCCATCACGGCATCTGAGCATCTTTGTGATTCACTGGAATTAGAAGAACTTAATTACCTGTAAATTGTGGGAGGCACTACAAAATAATGTTTTTTTCAATGGGAAAATAAAGTCTTTCAGGTTTTTCTTAAGAAGTCACCCGGGAACAGATTCTTCCATACTGATTGTTGTGTGTGAAAGACATATTTCTTGGTTTGTATTCTTCACAGTTTTGGTTGATGTGTGAATTTTATTGCAGTATATTATCTAGAGTCCTTTTACTCTTGTGATTTAAAGTTCTGTTTAGGAGAGATAAATAGATGACAGATCTATACAGGGTTCCTATCATGTAGTCGAACTTTTACAAGTTCAAACCTCATATGGTCGAGACCATAAGTTCAAATTTTTAAAAGTTTGAGCGTTTGAATGGAAATCTCCATAAGTGGAGGTTTCCATTTTGTTCAATGTGGTGCGATCTCAGAGTTGGTATATTTAAGTAGTGGGGGTGTGGGGGTTCAGGGGGGCTTGCCCCCCTGCTTAAAACAGTTTATTTTGTTTTCTCTTGTTTTGTTTTTTTTATCCATAGTCAAAGTTTTGTAACTTCGAACATAATGGTTCGAACATTACGTGTTCGAAGTTATGACTTCGACTATGTGATATAGACCCATCTATACATACTGTTAAGTCCAGGAATCAACACACTCAAGTGTACTAAATTGCACTGCATTTGAATTGTTTTACTGCCGTTTTAGCTGCTTTTCTGTAAAAAAAAGTTCTAAGCTTGTTTCCCACCTTTCCTGTAACTAGTCTAGTCCAGATACAGATTTCCTGTATCCAGGACTGTTTGTAAGCTTCTGAGCCCCCCAAGCCTTTCTGTTTTGGAGGGAAGCCTTCTAGCTTATCAGTGGGAGTGGTAAGCACTAGGTAACCTATCATCACAAGAGGAGTTGTTTTTGTCCCAGAAATTGTAGTTTAGTGGCAGTTTGGGCAGTTTTTCCATCCCCTTCAACTTTCTGGTTTAAAAGCCCACATTTGCACTTGTTTCCCACCTTTCCTGTAACAAGTCTAGTCCTGACACAGATTTGCTGTATCCAGGACTGTTTGTAAGCTTCTGAGCCCCCCCAAGCCTTTCTGTGTTGGAGGAAAGCCTTCTAGATTATCAGTGGGAGTGATAAGCACTAGGTAGCCTATCTACCACAAGAGGAGTGGTTTCTGGCCCAGAAATTGTAGTTTATTGAATGCTTGGGCAGTTTTTACATCCCTTTCAGCTTTCTGGTTTAAAATCCTGCATTTGCATGGATTTTGCTTGTTTAAGCTCCACTCAGCAGCGCCGAGCTGAGGTAAACTATTACTGGTACCAGAAAGTCTGCTCTTCAGTTTTTCCCCTTAGATCTTGCTAATTCTTTCTCTCGTGCACTTGAAATAGCCTAATCGCTTTGCACTCCAACATGTTTTTGTAGCAATTATTATAGCACACTTAACAACCATCAGCACTAGTTGTTCTTCACGGAAATAGCTCCAGTACATAGTAGTTATGACCACCCCTCCTGGCATGATTAAATGGCAGCTCCCTATTAACCTGGTGCACTTGGGTATTCTGAGGCAGCATAGTAACTGCCTCATGTACACAGACAACCTCCTCCTCTTACCTCCCAACACTCAGACTTGTGAGAGATGCACTAACATCACCATATTGGAAGCTATGCACTCTCTGGCCAAGACAGAACTAGCTGATCAAGAGGAGAAGGTCAACACCTGCACCACACCACATTGAACACATAGCCCTCCAGAGCACCCACTATCACGGCTCTCACATAAAAACACAAACCACACACCCACCTTCATGGAGGCACTCAATAGAAATGTACCCAAACAGCAGAGATCTCCAAGACAGAAATTCACTTGACCATCACAACACAGCACAAACCACAGGACACATAGCTCACCTCTACAGTGTGCCCCTCAACCTAAGCCCCTAAGGCTAAATACCTTGCCCAATACACTAATCATAGGTGACTCAATAGTGAGGCACACAGATGTCAAACTCACTAGGTTGAATAAGGAGAAGGTAACAGTCAGCTGTCTATCAGGTGCTGGAATCCAACACATAACACATTCACTCAGGTCGCTACACAACAAGTACAACTATGATTCTGTTATTGTCCATGTGGGTGTGAATGACCTGCGATGTGCCTCCCTGGACTACATGAAAAGATACATGGTGGAGCTCTCAGATTATGTGGCCCAGGCAGGTATGACACTAGCCCTGAGCAGTATCCTACCATCACCCAGACTGATACTACAGTACAAGCAAAAAATGATTGACTTCAACAATTGGCAAAGTTTCTGGTGTCATTCTAAGGGGGACCCAATATCTGTCTGTGTGGGATGACATGATTGACAGACCTCGATGTTTTCCCAGAGATGGCCTACATCTGTCACCCCTGGGTTTCCGGGTGCTGGCTAAGGCTCTTACCACACCTAAAGTGCCTTTTTTAGGTGGTGTTCCAAAGACCAAATTACCACCATAACAGCTATAAATAAATGCAATCTGATGGTCATGCTGCTCAATGCTAGAAGTCTAAATCTCAAGATGCACTCGCTCGAAGCACTCCTCAAAGTAGAGAACATCCATCGACATTTGTGCTGTAACGGAGACACGGTTTTAAGTGACAGAAAGCACCCCTGCGCTACCAGGCTATAATTCATTCCACACCTTTTGGCCCCAAAACATGGACCGAAGCTCCAAAGGTAGTGGTCTCCATATTCATAAAGGAGTATGCACACCTCCAGACTAGTAGCCCAGCATAATGCATCTGAGATACTTCAGGTACAACTAACATTGGGTAAGACTGCGATCCAGGTCATAGCCTGTTATAGGTCCCCAACCATGTCCCTAGACTCTCACTCCATGTTCCTAAGCACCCTGGAATCTATCAAGGTCCAACCAAATACTCTCATACTAGGAGACTTAAACTACCCCTCCATCAACTGGGAAAACTACTCAACCACCAATGCATTGGCCAAATGCTTTCTAGAATTCATCAATTCCAGTGCTCTGGACCAGCTCATTCTTACCCCCGCTAGAGGAAGCAACATCCTTGACTTGGTTATTACTAACATGGGCAACCATTGCTCTATGCCAATAGTCAATTCCTCCCTGGTTAGATCCGACTACAAACTAATTACCATGGAAATCCACATCTCACCTACACCCCCCCCCCCGCAAAGGTATCCACCATGAAAAACTTCTCCAAAGCTGACTTTGGACTCCTAAAACAAAAGTGGCTAACTTCACAGCACCCATGCCAATGGAAAATAGATGTGTGACTGCTGAATCATACACCAATGCACTGTATGAACATGTACATAAATGCATGGAACTAGCCATACCCAACAGAACCAAGACACTGTCCTCCAAAAAAAGGAAGCCAGTCTGGTGGTCTCCTGCCATTAATAAACTCTATAACAGAAGGAAGAAACTGTCACAGGAAAAAGGTGAAGTCCCAAAGAAAAATTCCCTTATTAGCCTCAACAAAAAGTTGAGATCCCTCATCAAAACCTCCAAAGCCAGCTATTAAGGCAGAATTGCAGTAGACACTAAAAAGAAACACAAAGCCTTCTTTAGTTATATCAAGAATCTCCATGGCAATACCAAGATTTGCTCTGAGTTACTGCACAATGGTACCTCCTATACTGAGCCAACAGATATTGCCAACATAATGGCCAACAGATTCAGTGCCAACATTACCCCCCCCCCCCAAAGGACCAATCTCAATACCGGAAAAATGCCTGGCACCCTGCATTACTGCAGCACAAGTTAAAGCTGCATTGTCTAAGGCCAAGAATACAGCTTCCATGGGACCGGACAATATCCCTGGCTGTGTTCTACATGAATTACAAAGTGAACTGGTACTACATCTGTGTGCTCTGTTCACTCACAGCCTCATCTCAGGCTTTGTCTCTACTGAATGGAGCCACTACTACAGTCATCCCTCTCCATAAAGGAGGAGCAACTACAGTCCCTGAAAATTATTGCCCCATTAGCCTGATGAGTCTGATATGTAAGGCTATGGAGTGAATCATCATGGACTTAATTAACAAGAATATAGGGAATCTCCAAACTCTAGATCCCATGCAATTTGGTTTTGTGGAAGGTAGAGCATGCCTGCTCAACCTGGTTGACTTCTTTTAGTCAGTCACCAGAGCGGTAGATGAAGGTAAGGCAGTTCATACAGCCTACCTCAATCTGGCCAAGGCCTTTGATACCATTCCATACTCAGGAATTATTGATAAACTCACCAGACTAGGCATCAACCCCTATATTGTTAGGTGGGTTGCAAATTGGCTCATAGATAGAACACAGAGTGTGAAAGTACCAGACTCCAAGTCAGACTGCCAACCAGTCATGAGTGGAGCCCCACAGAGATTGGTCCTGGGCCCTCTTCTGTTTGGCATCTACTTCTCAGAAGTCCAGGCCAACACAGAGGGACTTTGGCTGACCAAATTTGCAGACGACTGCAAGCTGAGAGCCATTATTAACTCTCCAAGTGATGCAGACAACCTATAGAAAGGCCTCACTGAGACCAATGACTGGTGTCAAAACCATGGACTTAAGCTTAATGCCAAAAAATGCATCATCATCCCCTTTGGGAAAAACTCAGTTCCCATTAATTACCACATCGATGGGAGCCTACTGAACACTGAAGGTGTTATAAGAGATCTGGGGACACAGGTTGACAGCATCCTCTCCTTCGACAACCACATTGCCACTGTGGTCAGAAAGTCCTATGTGGCACATCTCATTACCAAGGGTTTTGGATCCAGGAAGAAAGAGGTCATCATTTCTCTCTACTCTTCCCTCATTAGATCAGTCATAGAGTATAATGCCCCAATTGGCATGTACCTCACTAGACACCTGCAACAGCTGGAGAGGCCACAAAAGTACCTCATGAAGAGGATCCTAGGCCTTAAACACATGTCCTACATGGACAGACTCAAAAAAACTCCAGCTATTCTCTGTCTCATATCGTCTACAAAGAGGTGATCTCTGCTTGACTTACAAAGCCATGTCTGACCCAGCTCTGTTAGAAATGCTTCATCTAAAGAAATCCAAATCCCTCCGCACAACATGCTCCAGAGACCTCAACCTCATTACCGCACTCAACAGAACATGCTGAAGGGAGAGGTTCAAAACCCAAAGACTGCCCATGCTCTGCAATAGACTTACCATACATGGCAAGCAGAGCACCTCACTAGCCCTCTTCAAGAGAAATCCTGATGAATGGATGGGAAATAGAAAGTTCATCCCGGGGATCACTCCAGTGGCTCTACTTGATAGAGGCACTGGGAACTAATGACAGGCGGCACAATGCCAAGGCACTTCTATGGGCTAGGCTTGTAAAGGCCCCAAGGCCATTAGCTTAGTACACACCTATGAACCTATGAACCTATGAACTGTGGGATGAAAGGGAAAAATAAACCATGCAAGGTTTTCCCGAGAATGCTCTTGATCCATTTCTACTTTAGAATAAGATTCTATTGCTGTCAGGAAAATCCATATTTCCTGGTCTATATTCCTCATATTTATTGATATTTGTTTACCGAGGAAGTCCTTTTTTCTTATTGCAGTTTGCATTTGTATTTCAATCTAATAATTTTACTTAGGAGAGGAAAAGAAAGTTGTGTTTTATGGTATGTCATAGGAATAAGGTTAATTACATGTGAACTGTGGGAGGAGATAGAGATTAGTACGTTATTTAAATGGAAAAGGAAGCATTTAAAGTTTTTTTCATAAAACCTAATGGCCATCTAGTTGTCTGTCCCTTGTGCTAATTTAACAGCAAAGTCCCCTACTGTACCACTTTCATTTGGTGTTGTTAACAACTGGTTAAATCCATTTATCATCCCATTATGTTCACTGACTAGGATTATTAACTATGAATGGTTAGCTAAAAAAGGTACCCAATTATCCACTAACAGAAATTCAGTAAAACATGCCTCCCTTATTATTATGACAAAGCTGCTTATACATTCCATGTAATCAGCCATCACATTTTGCACTGATGTTGGCTTTATTTTATATGTTTATGTGTTTATATTACAAACTTTTATTTGTGTTATTAATTGACATCAAAAACATTAACTTTCACCATTGAGTCCCAACTTATTTTAGCCTCAGCCTTAGGCAGCCTATTAGAACTGCTTCATGTTTATTGACTACCCACTTATTTTAACCCATGGATATTCCACCTGAAGACATGTACTTATTTATCTGAATTGGAGCCCCTTTTCTATATACCAATCATAGTCAGCAAACAGCACCACAACATTATATTATGACAAGAACATGCTATTACTCCTATATTGCTATGGTAGTAAAGAAAACCAATGGATAAACAAGCTAAGCATCCTAAAAATCCTACTAGCTTTTGTTAGTCATGCAGTAAAAAATAATGACATCACACCTATATCTGCACTCATACCCCTGTTAATGGGACTCATGCACTACATGCCAGTGCCCCTAAGATTCCATAAGCCTGTAGCACATCCGAAAAAGTGTTAGTCATTGATGACCCTATTTTAAGGTACATAACCACAGCACTTACTAAGCTGGAAAAGAACAGAGTGATAGTTATTTGCGTCTCTGGTGACCAAGATTAGGGATGCCCTAGGGCCACTAGGTCTCTGCATTGTCCTTATACAATTATAACTCCTCCTTTTTACCTCTAATTGCAAGTCCCCCTCTATAGATTTTACAGTCACATCCAATAATGGTACTCTCATATCTCCAGATCCAACTATCAAACTACTAGGCATCACCATAGATAACAACCTTAACTTCGATACCCATATCAACAACACTATAAAAACTGTTAATAGAAAACTAGGCTCTCTCTACAAGATCAAACCCTTCCTGTCTCCTGCAGCTAGAATAACTATTGCTCACACCCATTTAATCTCAACTCTCCTCTATGCCTCACCCATATACAATAATCTGTCTAAAAACAACCTTAATAAAATGGAAAATTCCTATAATAACATAGCCAGATTTGCTACAGGCAACTTTTTCAGAACCCACCACTGTTACAATATAAAACAGCTAGGCTGGCTTGAATCCCAAAATCAGCTTAAATTCCACTAACTGACCATTGTCCATAAAACTCTATACCAACCTACAAATACCCCAATACTATCTACCCTCATCATCCCCTACAATAATCTCAAGAGCCTATGATCTTCACATAAACTACTTGTCAAAATTTGTAAATCAAATAACAGGGCTGGGGACTCTGTCTTCTGTAATACTGTTGGAAAAGCCTGGAACCTTCTTCCCAGTGAACTTTCCTCACTTCCCTCTATATCACTTTTCAAAACAAATTTGAAACTTTTCCTCAAAGCACACTGGCTGTGCCCCTGTACTGAACCTGATTGGTCAACTAGCCCTTCTTACTTGGCTCAGCCTATACTCCTATTCTCAATAAATAAGAACCTATCTTAATAACAGCAAACCTTCTCCTTCCACATACTGTTACTTACATCTTCTTAATTTCTTCAATGTGAATACTTTTGTACTACTGAATTGTTGATAATTAGATGCCTTCTCCCTTATATATTGTGTACTGAAACTGTATGTGGATTATACTACTTATACCTGATTATACTTCACTATGTTATGGTCTTCTGGCCTCTCTGACTATTTCTCACTAATGTACCTGTCTTTGTGCATTGTTTACCTTAATTTGTATACATGGTTTTGTTACTGTTACTGTTTTCATTTGGAGCTTATCTCCCCGGGCCTCTACTGAAAATGGACATATATCCAGTTAGACTAGCCCGGTCAACAAATGTAAAATAAATAAAATAAATAAATAAAACTTTGTAGTTACGTACATTGGGATGAACAGTCCTAAGCATCCTCCCAAAGGGAGATGCAGAAATGTATTGTTGATCTCTCTGGTCAAGTCTTCATAAAATGCAAGGTCATGGTATTGAGTAGCATTTTACCTTCACCAAAAGCGATGCTTAAGTTCAAGAATAAAACAGGTATCATTCTAGGGGATGCAGTATATTTTTACATGGGATACAATCCTCCTGCTTTGCTGTGGATGGCCGGCATGTCTCATGTCGCTTTATTGCTTAGTGGCCAATGATTTTCCTACTTGCATTACTGCTTTCTTCGACAGAGTTCACCTGATTGCTAGAAAAACTTAAATTTTAATCCAGATGATATCAAGGTCACATTGCTGAATGCCAGAAGCCTAAACAAGTAAATCTCTGAGCTCAAGGTTTTCATTACCATTAAAGACATCAGTATTTTTATACTTAGAGAAACCCAATTCCAGTATTGGTAATGCTATTGTCTCTCACCAGATTCCCCATGATACAAATCTGGAATAGGCTGAAGACCCAGATATACTCAATAAATTCGATATCACATTACAGCCAGTAACAACATTTTGGATATAAAGCTGATAAGAACATTTTTTGGCATTTTTAACTGTTCACAGTTTTGCACTGTCGTATTTTTGCTTGACTGAATTATTTATATATTTGCTGGCATTGTATTCTGATCTCTGCTGAAACCTTTTTTCACACCCTATTGCTGTTTTTTCTTAAAGTTGGTAAAACTGGTCTAACAGCTTTTGTGCTATCTGATTGTCTCAAGGCTTGCTGGTATAAAAATATTCTCTTTTTGTAAACCCCCTGCATACCATTGCTAGAATCTCCTTGTGTTGTGACCGAGAGTGCTTCTCAAACAATCTCAAAATATAAAGCTGATAAGTATATTGTTGGCACTTTAACTGTTCATAGTTCTGCACCGTCTTATTTTTGCTTGACTGAATTATTTATATATTTGCTGACATTGTATTCTGATCACTGCTGAAACCTTTTTTTCACACCCTATTGCTGTTTTTTTTTAAGTTGGTAAAACTGGTATAAGTGTCTCAAGGCTTGCTGGTATAAAACATATTCCCTTTTTGTAAACCCCTGCATACCATTGCTAGAATCTCCTTGTGTTCTGACCAAGAGTGCTTCTCAAACAATCTGGAAATATAACGCTGATGAGTATATTTTTGTCACTTTAACTGCTCATAGTTCTGCACTGTATTATTTTTGCTTGACTGAATTATTTATATATTTGCTGGCATTGTATTCTGATCTCTGCTGAAACCTTTTTTCACACCCTATTGCTGTTTTTTTTTCTTAAAGTTAGTAAAACTGGTCTAGCAGGTTTTGTGTTATCTGATTGTCTCAAGGCTTGCTGGTATAAAAAAATATTCCCTTTTTGTAAACCCCTGCATACCATTGCTAGAATCTCCTTGTGTTCTGACCGAGAGTGCTTCTCAAACAATCTGGAAATATAAAGCTGATAAGTATATTCTTTGGCACTTTAATTGTTCATAGTTCTGCACTGTCTTATTTTTGCTTGACTGAATTATTTATGTATTTGCTGGCATTGTGTTCTGATCTCTGCTGAAACCTTTTTTGTCCTATCCTCTCACCCTACTGCTGTTCTGTTTTTAAAGTCGGTGACTCTTGCAGTTGCCCACCCTTACTGTAAATCTGATCTGGGACACTCCTCCCAGTCCCATCTCATTCGCTCATTCTACCTAATGCAAAGATCATTTGAGAAGGCCAAACCCCTTAGTCCCTTAACCTTGAATTATCTTCTTTTCCGGCTCTATCCCTTTTTACTTAAAAAAAAAAAAAAACTTTATTCAGCTGCTTATATTTTTCTAATCTGTGTTTCTTGCTACTACTTGCTGTCTGGTCTCTAAAGTGTTCTACTACATCTATTCTGTTGCATTTATTACTGCTTGTTTATAGCCTGTCTAAATTAAGTGTTATTCTTAATTGTTATTCTAAGCTCTTAGTTTTGGTTTAAGCACTTGGGCTTTAGGCCCACCCTTAGCTCTCCCTGGCCATTCTCCCTGAGATTCTGACAAATATGGATGGACAATTTCCTACAGTTTCTCCTGCCAGTCTGGTTGATTTGGGCATCCTGTGACAGTGTAGCAACTACTTCATGTACATGGGCAACCATCTACTACTACCACCTAGGAACACAATTTGTGAGGGATGCAGTTAAATTAGGGGCCTAGGGTCCAAGCTCTCTCCCCCTCAAGCCAGTATATCTGGCACTGAAAAGTTTGTCAACACAATCACTACACCTCAAACACGACCCACACCTACACAACACACACCTACATATGTGGAGATCCTCCACATAAACATACCCAAACAAAGGAGACCTCCGAGGCAAAAACACACACAATCTCCACGGCCCTCCTCACCACATACCATGCATAGTCCACACACCTCTGCCTCACAACCACCAAGGCTTCACCATAAACTCAACATATTAGTCATAGGAGACTCCATTGTGAGACACATAGATGTGCCTCTCACCAGGCTGGATAAAAACAAAGTCACAGTTAGTTGTCTGTCAGATGCCAGAATTCACCATATCACACACACACTCAAGTCTCTCAACAACATGTACTGTTATGACTCTGTCATAGTCCATGTTGGCATGAATGACTTGAGACATACCTCTCTGGGCTATATGAAGAGAGACATGATTGAGCTCGATGATTATGTGTCCCAAGCAGTTATGTCCTTAGCCTTAAGCAGCATTCTGCCATTACCCAGAATGATGCCTCAATACAAGCAGAAAATGATTGACTTTAACAACTGGTTTAGTTTTGGTGTCATTCCAGGGGGATCCAGCCTGACAGCCTGGGAAGATATGATCGACAGACCAAGATGCTTTGCCAGAGATGGCCTGCATCTGTCTCACCTGGGCTTTAGGCTTCTGGGAAAGCCTCTTGCCTCCCATATAGTGCATGTTTAGGAAAAGTGATGAGGTTAAAACTACCAACATAAAAATTTCAACAAAACTCAAATTAAAAGTCATGCTGCTAAATGCTAGGAGTCTAAACATGAAACTGCATTCATTGCAAGCATTCCTAAACCTGGAAAATGCTGACATCTGTGCAGTCACAGAAACCTGGTTCAAAGCTGCGGACAGCACCCCACCCTTACCTGGTTACTCATCCTATCATATATTCAGACCCAAAACTGTGGGCAGTAAAGCCAAATGAGGTGGAGTTTCAAAATACATTAAAGACATACATACCTCCAGGCTGGTCAAACAGTATGACACACAGGAGACATTCCAGGTGCAGTTAACCATTGACAAGACCCCTATTCAAATCATAGCTAGCTATTGGCCCTCAAATCTGACTCAAGATGCCCAATCTGCCTACTTGGAGCTGTTCGAATCTATCAAGATTCAACCCTTTACCCTGATCTTGGGTGACTTTAACTTCCAAACATAGACTGGAAGAACTACTCATGTCAGAACACAAATGCCCATAGATTCCTTGATTTTGTTGATGCAAATGCTTTGGAACAGCTAGTCAATACCCCCGCAAGGGGTGATAATATCTTGGACTTGGTATTAACCAACATGAGTAACCACTGCAGCATCCCTATAGTATCATCCTCCCTGTTAAGATTCAACCACAAAGTGGTCACTTTCAAAGTCACCATCACCCCCAACCACCCTCTAGCTACTATCAGACATAAAAACTTCTTCAAACCTGATTACAGCCTCCTGAGGGATGGTATAAACAGCTTCACAGCCCCCTCTCCCTCTGTAGGAATTGGCACCAATATCCAAAACTACACCAAAGCAGTATATGAGCACTTATATAGATGCATGGAATCAGGAATACCTGACAGGACTAAATCATCCTCTGCAAGGAAGAGTAAACCTGTCTGGTGGACATCTGTAATAAATAAACTCTATAACAAAAGGAAACAATTCCTGTCCAAGACCAAGAAGGAGCAAATGCCCAATTGGAAGCAATGTCTCCTTAGCCTGAACAAGCAAATAAGAGCACTAGTAAAATCCTCCAAAGCAAACTCCGAGTCCAAATTGGTCACATCTACTAGAGACAATCATAAGAGTCTATATTACAAAGTCGAAACGTTGTAATATCAAACACCAAATGAGCGACATATATTCATCGAAATGCATTTATGCGATTCAATGAATATTTTACAGGGCAAAGGTGTAGTTGGCCAACTACACAGTGTTGCCCTTTTCTCCACTGTAGCGCGATCGTGGAGTTGGTATATTTAGTTAGGGGGTGTGGGGGGGCAGAGCCCCCCATGTTGGAGTGTGTGGGGGCAAAGCCCCCCCCCACATAGTTATGTTTGTAAGTGTGTGTGTGTGTGTTTGTGTGTTTGAGCAAATACATTTTTTTTCAGGGAAAGAATTTGCTGTTTTGACCATTCGCACTTTAGTGCATTCGGTCTTTACATGTCGACAAAGAGACATTCGCTTTAATGCCTCTTCAGTGTTATAATATAGACCCAGTCATAAGGCCTTCTTCACATATGTCTGCAACCACAAAGGCAGCACCCAGATCTGTTCAGAAATGGTGGTCAAGGACACCACATATACAAATGCCGTATAAATAGTAAACTTGCAGGCTGACAGATTCAGTGAAAACTTTACCCCACTGTCCCCCCATCAGTAAATCAGGACATCCGCAGTACTTGCCCCCTTCTCCTTATATCTATGGGACAGGTCATCACTGCTCTCTCAAAGGCAAGAAATACCACCTCCATGAGACCCGATAACATCACAGGCTGCATCCTATGTGAACTCAGGCAGGAACTTGTAGCACCACTAGGCACCCTATTCAACCAAAGCCTGAGTACTGTCTTCATTCCAGCTGAGTGGAGGACAGCCACTGTCATCCCTTTACACAAAGGTGGAGTGTCCACCAATCTGGGAAATTATAGACCCATCAGTTTAACTAGCCTGATCTGCAAGATCATGGAACGGATTATCATGGACCTCATCAACAAGGACATTGGCAACCTCCAAACACTTGATCCCACACAGTTTGGCTTTGCAAGGGTAGGTCATGTCTGCTAAATTTGGTCAACTTCTTTGAGACAGTCACCAAAGGCATGGATGAGGGGAAGGTGGTGCACACCGCCTACCTTGACCTAGGCAAAGCCTTTGACACTATTCCCCACTCGGGCATAATAGATAAACTCTCTCAACTAGGCATCAGTCCATATGTTATCAGATGGGTAGCAAACTGGCTCACTGATAGAACCCATGTAGTCAAAATAGGGGAAGCCATCACAAGCAGTAGACCTGTAACAAGCAGTTTACCCCCGGGTTCAATCTTATGGCCTCTGTTATTTGGGCTATATTTTTCTGAGGTGCTGGCCAAAACCAGTGGGCTATGGCTGACCAAGATAGCAGATGACTGCAAGCTGGGTGCTGTCATCAATTCTCCTAGTGATGTGGACATCTTCCATGAGGGTCTCACTCAGACAAATGACTGGTGCCAGAAACATGGCCTCAAGCTGAATACCAAAAAATGCATCAACATCCCCTTTGGGGAGAGTGACATTCCCACAAATTATCACATTAATAACAATGTCCTAAGCACTCAATCAGTCGGGAGGGATTTGGGCACCTAGGTTGATAGCAACCTGACTTTTGACCACCATGTTGCTTCCGTTGTATGAAAAGCCTTCTACATGACCCACTTCATAAGTAAGGGTATCTCATCCAGGGACGAGGAAGTCTAAAGTCCCTGTATTCTTCCCTTATAAGGCCCATTATTGAGTACAATGCCCCTTTCGGCATGTACCTCGCAAAGCACATGCAGCAGCTGGAGACCACAGAGGTTCCTCACCAAGAGAATCCAGGGCCTCAAACATCTACCATACACAGATAAGCTAAAAACCCTATCTCTCTACTCAGTTTCATATAGACTCCTCAGAGGTGACCTCTGTCTAGCATACAAGGCGTTCATGGACCCCACCTTGATGGGACTGCTGCATATCCGCAAGTCAAATTCCACTTGAGTAACCCACATGCGCGGCCCCAACCTCGTCTGTGACATCAACAAGACTTGTTGGTGGGACAGATTTGTGTCCCAGAGACTCCCCCATCTATGGAACAGACTCCCTCTTCATATCAAGCAGAGTACCTCTTTACCCCTTTTTAAGTGCAACTTGGATAACTGGATGGGAAACAGAAAATATACCCCTGGGATTCCACCCATGTCCCTGCTGGACAGGAACATTGGGTGCTGATTTGTCTAAACATGGGCTAAACTCTTGGCTAGGCTTATAAAGGCCTCAGGGCCAATAGCCTAGTAACGTCCTATGATCCTGTGATCCTATGATCCCATCAATGCATTCAGAATATCTTAACTAGTTAGAAAAAAATAACCATTGAATAAAATACTTTTCCCATGGTTGACTTCAGCTATACACATATAAACTGACAAATGAATACTACCAACAACAAACATGTTCAGTGATTTCTGGACATATTAAATGACAATACACTTGACCAAATTGTCCCTGCCCACAAAAGGTGTTAATCTCCTAGATGATATCCTCACAAATGTTTCCCTTAGTTGCACTATCTCAGTTGTTGCCAACTCCCTTGTCAGATTTCACCTTATTGCTATGATCTTCTCCTGCAAACATGCCTTGTGTCTCCTAATAATTCTCCTACATTCTGAGATTATTGCAAAGAGTTTATTTGCCAGGCTCACTGAAAATCACAAATGGCATAGCTCCCAAAAGTTGGATGAAATAGGGAGCGAGAGAGACAGAGAGAAAATTAAGCAACACAGCAGAAGAAAGAGAGAGGGAACAGTTTTAGTCAATGAGTGGTGAAAGTTTTGACACATGGTGGAAGTAGGGGGAATTTCTGACAGTGTTATATGATTTGCTGACAGTTAGTAGTTTATTGCAAGAGCAAAGGTCTCTTGTAGGGGAGTAGTACAGAGAAGTGTTTTCAAATGCTGAGCATTTCTGACTATAGTATAACAGGTTGTGAATAATCATAACGTATGAGTAAGAGCTAATTTTAGTTGTTATAATGCTTGGCAATGATGTATTTTGTAAAATAGTTGTGAATTTCACTACTTGACAGTAGCATAAGACTAGTTTGGATTTATAAGTAGTGCAGATGTTTGCTCAAATAGGGAAAGCATACAGTGGTGTCAGAAGAAGGCAGGCTGATGTTAAAGTAATCCATGCAGTGTCTTCCAAACACTGCCTGGCCCTGTAGAGGGAGGCATTTTTTATGCATTTTTCTAATAGCTGGTGGCATATGATGGTCAAATTTCAGGTTATTGTCAATTATAACTCCTAGCAGCAGAATTGTCTCTAGGTTTGGGCAAAGAGGGCAAACTCACCAGGCATAAGGTGTCAGGGTTTTGATCAGCAGATCCATTTGTTTTCTTTTTTTTTTAATTTAATGTTCCTCAGCAAGGGCAGAAGCTGAGACGGAGGGCTATAGGACCTGATACCAATCCTTAGGAGGGAAGGAGTGCCACACTGGAACTCACTTTTTTTCTTTTTTTTTTGCTCTTGCTGTCATGTAGAGAATCTGGACATGAAAGACCTGGTGCTCTTAGAAGATAAGGAAAGAGCACCAGATTAGCTAATGGACCACTTTTGGGCACTGCTACGGAGGATGACTGCATGAGGGGGGAAGGCATGTTGGCACTTCTGTGTAGTTGTAGCACCAGATGTAGGAGGGAACTTTCTTTTTTTTTTTTTTTTTTTTTTTTTTTTTTGCTTCTCAGTTTTGCATTGAAGGTGCCAGACCAGGGAGCAGCACTGGGTACCAAATGAGCCAGCAATTTCTCTGCCTAATGGTTTGGCTTATTGTTTTAATTATTGTATTGATGCTTATGGGAGTGTGAAATGCATGCTTCCGGTTAAGGAATTCTTTTGAGGTTAGGAGCATAGTTTGGTTTTAGTGGAACTGATGGGTAATTTAGAGTTGTTAAGCCAAAATTCAGTAGCAGTGAAGGAGTCTTAGATGATCTCCTGAAGTTTAGTTATAGAATGGGTAGTGCAGAAGAAGGCTGGAATGTTGGGTGGTAGCTTGAAATTTAATTGTTCATATGTTCTAAAACCAGTGTTTTAGGCTAATGGCTGTATTAATACATTGACTCCACCAAATTGGGATTGTGGAATCTGCCTCCAATTACAAGATCTAACTGACTTTTAAACTGGATAAGATTTTTGCATAAACTTATTTTCTGTGGAAAATTATCCCAGAGTCTGAGTATAGTCTGTGTACCAAGTCTAGAGAGCAGTGAAGTTCAAATCAAAGAAATTCTGAAGTTTAAATTCAGACAGTTATGTGTGAGTTTATATGAACCTGACTCCAAGTGTAATAAGGTCTTTTAATATCATCCTTGTGTACTAAGTAGGCCAAGATCACCTTACCTCTGTAGTATTCATAGTGTAATGTAAATAGATTTGATTTAATAAATCTTTCCTTGTAATACACCCTGTTCATAGATGGTATATGCCTTGTAAATCTCTTTTGAACTTGCTCTATTTTATTAACATGCATATAGAACTAATGTACTCCAGCAGGGGTCTAATATGTGATTTGCATATTGCACCCCTACTCTTGGCATCACATAATAAGGTTCATAGGTTTAGAGGTGCTTACTACGCTAATGACTACAAGCACCTTTTTAAGCTTAGCCATGCATCCTCAATTGCTGACAAGTTCTCGTACCCTTGATAAGTGTAAGCAGGAGCTTGGGAGATGAACCATTTACTGGCTGTCTGTGTCCATTAGAGACATAGGTGCCAAATAAGGGATGAATTTCCTGTTCCTCATCCAGTTTTCCAAGTTACACTTGAATTGGATTAGGAAGGAACTCTGCTTCATGTGGATGAGGAGCCTGTTCCAGAGATGGGGTAGTCTCTGGGATACTTACCTGTCTCTCCAGCAGGTCCTATTTATGTGACAGGTAAGGTTTAAGTGTTTAGAACAGGTAATTCTGGTGCTGTTTGTTTTGCAGATATGCATAAGGTCTATCAGAGTGGGGTCTGTCAATGCCTTATATGCCAGGCATAGATCTTCCCTCAACAGCTTATAGGAGACAGTATATAGGGATAGGGCCTTGAGGCAGTCTACATAGGATATGTTACTTACACCCTGCATTCTTTTAGTGATGAACCTCTGTGGATGTTCTAGGTGTTGGATTTCACTGGCTAGGTACATACCAAAGGGGGCATTGTACTCAGTAATAGGTCTGATGAATGCCAAATACAATGGGACAATGACTTCCTTGGACGTAGATGCCATTCCTTTTTTTATAAGTTACAAAACATAGAATGATTTCCTCACTACTGCAGACATGTGATGGTCAAAGGGTAGATTACTGTCTATGTGTGTCCCCAAGTCCCTGACTACTGGGTCAACTCTTAGGATGGGTGTTTTCAATATGATAATTACCAGGGGTGGATGACTTCCCAAAAGATACTATTATGCATTTCTTGACATTTAGTTTTAGTCTATGGTTGTATCACCAGTTATTTGTCAGCCCTTCTTGGAGAACATTTGTGTCAGTGGGGGATTCAATGACAGCTTCTGATTTGCAATCATCTGCAGATTTAGTCAGCCAAAGGCCACTGGCATTGGCGTTGACTTCAGAGAAGTAAATGACAAAAAAACAGCAGTCTCAAGACCACTTTCTGAGGGACACCACTTGTGACTGGCCACTTTGTAGAGGTGGAGTCCCCAATTCTAACTTCCTGGGTCCTGTCTGTGAGCCAGCTGGCTATCCATTGGCTGGCATAAAGGTTTGTTTCTAACCTCTTGAGTTTGTCAACAATATCCAAGTGGGGTATTGTGCCAAATGCCTTGGCCAGGTCAAGATAGACAGTGTGAACCATTTTACCCTCATCCATTGCTTTGGTACCCTTTTCAAAGAAGTCCATCAGGTTGAATAGGCATGACCTTCCCTTGATGAAACCAAATAGGGTTGGGTCCAGTATCTGGTGGTTTCCTATGTCAATATTGATCATTTCCATGATGATTCTTTCTGTGGCTTTGCATATGGAACTAGTGAGACCTATGGGTCTGTAGTTTTCAGGGTTTGTAGATGGCCCACCTTTGTGCAAAAGAATGATTGTTGACATTCTCCATTCAGGAGACACAAAGCCTATTTGGAGACTACAGTTAAATAGCAATTTCAGAGGGCCTGATAGGTCATGTTTCACGCTATTTAGAAGGTATCCTAGTATATTGTCTGGACCCATTTATGCAGTGTTCTTGGACTTATAGAGAGCACTAAGGACCTGTTCCCTAGTGATAGCATGGGGAGTTATATTTGATGCCATTTCCTGAGGGAAGGTTGAGGGGGGAGAGGGGTTCATAGGTTCATAGGTTCATAGGTTCGTACTAGGCTATCTGCCCTAGGGCATTTATAAGCCTAGCCAGAGTGTGTGTGGCTTTCACCACCCCTTAGGATGAGAATACTACGCCCTTTTAGGGTTTAGTTTACTGTGCCTCTGTCTAGTAGTGACACAGAGATGACCCTCGGGGTAAACCTACGATCTCCCATCCACTCGTCAAGATTTCTCTTGAATAGAGTTAGTGAGGGGCTCTGCCTAACATGGATTGGGATTCTGTTCCAAAGTGTAGGGAGCCTCTGGGTTATGAATCTGTCCCTCCAGTACGTCCTATTTATTTCTGTATTGAGGTTTAAGTCTCTTGCTCTCGTGGCTCTGATGGATTTGGATTTTCTGAGGTGGAGCATGTCCATTAATTCTGGATTGGACATGGCCTTGTACGTCAGGCACAGGTCACCTCTGAGTAGGTGGTATGCGACTGAATAGAGCTGGAGTTTTTTCAGTCGGGCAGCATATGACATATGTTTAAGACCCTTTATCCTCTTGGTGAGGAACTTTTGGGGTCTTTCCAACTGCTGCAGGTGTCGGGTAAGATACATCCCAAATGGGGCATTGTACTCAATCATTGGCCTGATAAGAGAAGAGTACAGGGGCACAATGACCTCTCTTGATCTAGATGTGAAACCCTTCATAATAAGGTTGGCAATATAGAAGGTCTTCCTAACCACTTTGGCAATGTGAGTGTCAAATGAGAGGTTACTGTCAACCTGGGTCCCTAGGTCCCTGATTACCTCTTCCGTACTTAATGGATTACCACCTATGTGGTAATTTGTGGGTACCTTGTTTTTCCCAAAGGGTATGACTATACATTTTTTGGCGTTTAGCTTAAGGCCATGGCTCTGGCACCAATTATCCATTTCTATGAGGCCTCTCTGAAGGATGTTTGTGTCCGCTGGAGTATCAATTATGGCGCCCAGTTTGCAGTCATCTGCGAACTTTGTCAGCCACAATCCTCCTATGTTTGCCTGTACCTCGGAAAAATAAGTGCCGAACAAGAGGGGTCCCAGGACTGAGCCCTGTGGGACACCGCTTGTGACTGGCTTAGAGTCGGACATAGCTCCAGCAGCTCTGACCCTGTGGGTTCTGTCCTTGAGCCAGTTTGCAACCCATCTTGTGACATATGGGTTTACATTTAAGCTGGTGAGTTTGTCTATGATGCCCGAGTGGGGTATTGTGTCAAAGGCTTTTGCAAGGTCAAGGTAGGCTGTGTGAACTGCCTTACCCTCATCAATGGCCTTAGTGACTGTTTCAAAAAAGTCGACCAAGTTCAAAAGGCAGGATCTGCCCTTGACAAAGCCAAATTGGGTAGGATCCAATGTCTGTAGGTCCCCAATGTCTTTGTTTATGAGTTCCATAATGATCCTCTCCATAGCTTTGCAGACCAGGCTCGTCAAGCTTATGGGGCGGTAATTTCCAGGGTCCGTAGAAGCAGCGCCTGTGTGAAGTGGGACCACTGTTGCCGTATGCCACTCTTTGGGTACGTATCCTGTAGTAAGGCTAAGATTAAACAGCAGCCTTATGTGTGGGTTTAGTTCCTCTTGGTGTTAATGTAGCACACAGCCCGGGACACCGTCCGGTCCCATTGATGCTGTGTTTTTAGCTTTAGAGAGGGCGGCTCTCACCTGGGCATCTGAGATGTTAGGGAGGCTACACTCTGCTGGGATAGTTATTTCTCCTTTTGGGGGGGAGGGGAAGGAGAAATTTGTACTGAACCTGTCTGCCAGAATGTTGGCAATGTCAGTGGGTTCAGTGTATTTTGTGTCATTTTGGACTAACTCTGAGCATATCTGGGAGTTTCCACCCAGGTTTCTAACATAGCTAAAGAAGGCCCTGTGATTGTCTTTTGTGTCTTTTGCGATTTTTCTCTCAAAGTTGGCCTTGGATGATTTTATGAGTGATCGTAGTTTTTTGCTAGTACTGATCAGAGATGTCTTCCCTTTTAGGGATTTTGCTCTGTCATGTAGTAGCTTCCTCCTCCTGTTGTAAAGTTTGTTTATGGCTGGGGTCCACCAGACCGGGCGCCTGCCTTTGGGGAATGGGTCTTGGTTTTATTTGGGATTGCATGATCCATGCATTCTTGAAGGTGCCCGTAGAAGGCATTTGCAAAGGATTCAGCAGTGTGGGTTGTGGTTTCCACTGGCCCAGGGGCCTTGAAGGATACCACTTCAGTCTTAAGAAGTGTGAAGTTGGCTTTTGAGAAGTTCTTCACTGTGGTCTTTTGTGCAGAGGGTGGGGGCAGGATGTGGATTTCCAGTGAGATTAATTTATGGTCTGATCTTACCAAAAAGGGATATACTTCCGGTGTGGAGCATTTTGTCCCCATGTTTGTGATGATCAGGTCTAGTATATTGTCTCCTCTCGTGGGAATGGTGACTAGTTGTTCCATTGCATTTGAGTTTATGAATTCTAGGAACCTTTGGGCTAGGGTTTTGGGGCTTGAGTAATGTTCCCAGTCTATGTTTGGGTAGTTGAAGTCTCCCAATATGATGGTATTTGGAGAGACATTCATACTCTCCAGTGTCTTCAGGAAGGCTGTGTGGGGTTCCTGAGTTTGAGAGGGTGGTCTGTAGCATGCTACAAACTGTAAGGCAGTTTTGCCTATGGTTAGTTGCACCTGGATGGTCTCCGATGCTTCGTGCATTGCCACTAACCTGGAGGTGTGGGTATCTTTGATGAATATGGATACTCCCCCTCCTTTTGTGGTTCGGTCCAAGTTTTGGGGCCAGAAAGCATGATATGAGGTAAAACCTGATAGTGCTGGGGTGCTCTCAGGAGCCTTGAACCAGGTTTCAGTCACTGCACAGACATCAATGTTCTCCATACTGAGGAGGGCTTTGAGGGCGTGCATCTTGAGGTTTAGACTTCTGGCATTGAGCAGCATTACCCTTAGTTTTTTTCCACTTGTGCTTTCTAGGGAGGTAGGTTTGTCATTTTAGCCTTGCCTAAAAAAGGCACTATGGGGGTGGCAAGAGCCTTGGCCAATATCCGGAAGCCCAGGGGTGACAGGTGCAAGCCATCCCTTGCGAAGCAGCGTGGCTTATCAAGCATGTCGTCCCAAGCAGACAGACATTGGATCCCCTTAGAATGACACCAGTAATTAAGCCAATTGTTAAAACTGATCATTTTGTCTTTGTACTGTGGCATCATTCTTGGTGAGGGTAAGATGCTGCTCAGAGTCAGGGTCATACCGGCCTGGGCTACATAATCAGAGAGCTCCTCTATGTCTCTTTTCATGTAGTCCAGGGAGGTACGTCTCAGGTCGTTCACACTGGCATGTACAATGACTGAGTCGTATTTGTACTTGCTGTGGAGTGACTTGAGTGCTTGTGTTATGTGGCGGATTCTAGCTCCCGACAGGCAGCTTACTGTGACCTTTTCCTTGTTCATTCTGGTGAGTGGGACGTCAGTGTGTCTGACTATGGAGTCACCTATTACAAGTGTGTCTGGCATGTTGTTTGGCCTTAAGGGCTGTGACTGTTTAGCACACTGACTTTGTGAACTATGTGTTGCATGTGCTATGTCTTGAGGTGGCGGTTGCTTGGGTGTCTGCTTTGGAGGCCTGTGTTGTTTTGGTAGATTTTTAATCAGCGCCTCCGAGTATGTTTTTGTGTGTTTATGTGTTTGGTTTGCAGTTGTGATAGTTCTATGTGAGACCGGGTTTGTGGTGTGCGTGGTTACCTTCTCCTCCTGACTGGTCTTGCCAGTACTGAATTGAGAGAGCTCAGCCTCCAGTTTGGCTATATAGTTGCATCTCTCGCATATATTTGTATTTGTTGGGAGGAGGAGAGGGTTGTCTGTGTACATGAGGCAATTGTAACATTGCCTCAAGATTCCCAGATTCACCAGCTGAACAGGAGAGGACGCCAGCAACTGACCCTTCGACATGCTAGAAATAGTGAAAAAGATTGCTGTGTAACTGAGTCAGAAAGGACCTATAGGGAAATGGGTACTCAAGAAAATTTAGGTGAATTAAGTACTTTCTTTTGTTTAAGAGTGCGTTACCTGTATAAAAAATGCTTTAGGAGCAAGTGCTGAGCTTTTCATATAGAGTATAGGCTGTTTAGATTGCAAGTAGAACAGTTCTAAGGGAAAAATTGAAGAGCAGACTTTACGGAGCCAGAAATAGTTTAAACTTGATTAACCGGCGCTGCCCTATGCTGCTCTATGAGCAACTTCGCGCTAAAACGTGCTAAAGCATGCAAAAGCGGGCTTTATAGCAGGGGGTTGAAAAGTGCCAGGAATTGACCCAAAATGGCCAATAAACTACAAGTTGCTGGGCTGGAACCAATCCTCTAGGGACAAATAGGTTGCTCAGTGCTCCCCACTCCCACTGGTGAACAAAGAAGCTTCCTCTTATCCAAATAAGGATATGGATAGCACAGGAACTAAGACAAAGCCCAGAGATCAGCAAAATCTGAAGACTGGACTATGTTGCCCAGTAGGTTTGCTATAACTTTTGGTTCAGTATTGGTCGCTCCATTAACAGTGAGCTCTGCACACAATTGTCTATTGCCTTTGAAGATGTGGACATAGCTAAGGAATGCCTTGTGGTTGTCCTTGGCCTGAGAGGCCACCTTTACCTCAAATTTGGCTTTGGTAGACTTTATTTGTCCTCTAGGTTATTTGTTTACTTTGATGAGAGTGCTTTTATCCTAATGGGTGCTGCGCCTCCTAATTTATGCCATGATTTTCTTCCTTCTGTTATACAGCCTATTAATAGTATGTTTCTACCACAGAGGCTTGTATTTCGAGTTAGCTCTGTATGTCTTCCTGGTGAGTACAGCTGTTTCTATGCATCTATTAACGTGCTTCTATAGGGTTTCTGTGAACAGTTCTGTGTTGGCAGCAGTGTTCTTAGGGTTTATATGGGGATTTGAAATTTTGCCTGGTTATACCTTAACAGTAGGAAGTTATCCTTAGAGCAATTCCTGAATATCCGAGAGATAGCTGGGGTTACAAGTTTTATTTTTACTTGAAAGGAGACCATTTTGTGATCTGACCTTACCAGAGAAGACATTACACCAGGGGTGTGCAACACTCTCTCATATCAGTGAGGACTAGATCTAGTGTGCTTGCACTGCTAGTTGGTGTATTAACAATCTGGTCCAGGGAGTTTGTTTTTACAAAATCCAAGAATCTCTGTGCCTGTATGTTTGGTGTCATATATAATTCTGAGTTAATAGTGGGGTAATTAAAGTCACCCATGAATATGGTATTGGGTTGTATGGTGAGTGTTTCCAATAAGTTTAAATACATGGTATGGGTTTCCTGGGTTATAGAGGGAGACCTATAACTTGCAAGAAAGTGGTATGGGATTTTTCCTATAGTGATTTGAACATGGAGAAGCCTAAGTACATTTTCCTGTTTATCAGCTTTGAAGTCTATTTATTTTTGATGCAAATTGAGATACCTCCACTTTTAGTCCCTGTGTAGTAGCTGGTCTAAATGTGTAGGGGGCATTATAACCTTGTACTGTTGATGTGCTCTCCATAGCTCTAAACCATGTCTCTGTGACCACCCAAACATCAGCATTCCCTAGGGTGAAGTGAGCTTCTAGGGAGTGGAGTTTTTTTGTTTACAATCCTAGCACTGAGCAGTGACACCTTTAGGTTTTCTTGGTTTTGATTTGCTATATTGGAAGAACTTTCAGTTTGTCATTGCTTAAAAAAGGCACTATGAGAGAGAATAATGTTTTAACTAATAATCAAAAACCTGGAGGGGAGAGGGGCAGGCCATCACTGGCAAAGCAATGTGGCCTGTTGACCATCTCCTTTCATGCTGACAAATATTGCATTCCCTTGGAATGACACCAGAAACTAAGCCAGTTATTAAAGTCAGTTATCTTTTGTTTGTACTGTAGCATCATCCTTGGAGAAGGTAAAATGTTGCTCAACACTAGGCTCATACCAGCCTGGGACACATTCCAGGAGCTCCAAGATGTCTTTCTTTATATAGTCTAGGGAGGTATGTCTCAGGTCATTTAAACTTACATGGACTAATACTGTGTCATACCAGTACCTGTGGTCCAATGACCTGAGTTCATGCGTAATGTGATAGATCCTGGCCCCTGATAAACAACTGACTGTGATTTTCTACTTAATCAGCATGGTGAGAGCGACATCAGTGTGTCTCACAATGGAGTCTTCAATGACCAGAATGCTGGATTTTGTGATTGTTTGCATTATGGACTTAGAAGTAGAAATGCCATGATATGTGGCTGTATGTGATGATGTGGGTGTTGTTTTAAAAGAGTGGTGTATTCAGGGCTGCTGAAGGTATTTGTTATGTGTACTTTGTCTAGAAGGTCTTTGGGGTTTAGGAAGCTTACATTTAAGTGTTTCAGCATATATAGGTCTATGTGTCTGCTTTGAATGGTGTGTGATGGGTGCAGTGTGTATGCTACTGACAACCTTATTGATATTAGGAGTGCTTTTATGTGAGATCTTTTTCTCCAGTGACATTGTGTAAATACATATCTCACATTCCATATCAGTTTGTTTGAGAATTAACTGGTTGTGTGTAAACATGGTGCAATTTATACATTGCCTCAGGATGCCCATATTGCCTCAGGATGCCAATATTCACCAAGCTGGTAATGGAGATAGTTTGAAAGTTCATATCCATGGCAACAGACCATGTTTGTTGATTATTCAGCTGGAGCGAGAATATAAAGTAATGTCAGGTATTGTCAGGAGTATCTGGTTAGCAACTCTGGGGGCAGTGCTTGTTACTGCAACCTAGTTGTGTTGTGTGCATCTAGGTATTGATGAAATTTCAATGGTGCTTTTACAGGAAGAATGTCAACTCATGGTGTCTGTGTCTATACAGGGCGCTGCCAAACTGGATGAAGCATTTAGGCAGATATTCTGAAGTTAGGTTAGACAACAGGAAATCAAGCAGTATTTACTGAAAATAAAGACTTCCTCTATTAACATTGTAAGTGGAGCAGAGTAATACACAGAAATACTTCAAATTGTCTAGTGTTCTCCCTTCCTCAATTCATCTTATATGCCACAAGACATTTTGTTCTATAGCCTTTCTGGTTAACAAAAGAAAAGTATCCCTGGTGTCTAGTGTTCCCCCATTATATCCACTCAAATAGACACTCACACACAGACATTCACTCACAGTCACAAATACACACAGACACACACACACACACACACACACACACACACACACACACACACACACACACACATACACACACACTGTCATCAGACACCACTCATACCTATACACATATTCATCTATGCAAACACACATACGCTTACCTCTAATTCATTCTCACCCACTGAAAGTAAACAATGAATATGAGTTTTTGGCTAAGTTAATCACTATGGTTATCAGTAAGCATTTGCATAACTGAGCTGTTTTAACAACAATACTATGAATAGGCAGTGTAAAGCACTTACCACATGCATTACTGGGGGAATAGCCCATTGCTAATTGCCACATGTCAGTCCCCTAGAGTGCTTTATTAGCAATTGCTTTGAGCCAACAAGATAGCCCACTGTGGTGTGGCTATTCTTATTGTTAAGCACTTTAGTAAGGCTAAGAATTGGAAAAGGTTATCCCCCAGGCAAAAAGGGCTTATCACTGAGAGTAAATTTTCTGAATCCTGGCCTCAGCAAAAGCCATAAATAAAAAAAGGAAACACTTGATAATAAAAAGAAAGTAATACTGTAAAAATAGAAATGTAAATCATATATTAATTTTAGATGGTTACATAAATTGTCCAATGTTCAAGAAAACTATATAAATCTAACTAGATTAGTAATATTAAGTATTTAAAGAATAGCATACATAAAATACCCAGGAGATATATTTAAGGAGTTTAACAAATATTATAAAAAATTACTAGGAATTATTAAAAGGGAAAGCAAATACAATCCTTTTTTAGGTTCATAGGTTCATAGGTTCGTACTAGGCTATCTGCCCTAGGGCATTTATAAGCCTAGCCAGAGTGTGTTTGGCTTTCACCACCCATTTTAAATGAATTTTGCTATGCCCTTTTTCCAGGTTAGTATACTATGCCTCTGTCTAACAGTGACACAGAAGTGATACCCGGGGTAAACCTATGATCTCCCATCCACTCATCAAGATTCCTCTTGAAGAGAGTCAATGAGGGACTCTGCCTAACCTGAGACTGGGATTTTATCCCAGAGTGAAGGGAGCCTCTGGGTTATGAATCTGTCCCTCCAGCATGTCCTATTTATTTCAGTGCTGAGGTTCAAGTCTCTCGAGCGCGTAGCTCGATGGGATTTGGATTTTCTGAGGTGCAGCATGTCCATTAATTCTGGGTTGGACATGGCTTTATACGTCAGGCACAGATCGCCTCTGAGCAGGCGGTATGCCACTGAGTAGAGCTGGAGTTTCTTTAATCGGGCAGCATATGGCATCTGTTTGAGCCCTTTGATCCTCTTGGTGAGGTACTTTTGGGGTCTTTCCAGTTGCTGCAGGTGTCTGGTAAGGTACATCCCAAAAGGGGCATTGTACTCAATTATGGGCCTGTTGAGGGATGAGTAAAGAGGCACAATGACCTCCCCTAATCTAGATGTGAATCCCTTCATGATTAGGTGGGCTATATAAAATGTTTTTCTAACCACTTTGGCCACGTGGTTTTCAAATGAGAGATTGCTATCAACTTGGGTCCCCAGGTCCCTAATTACTTCTTCTGTACTTAATGGATTACCACCTATGTGGTAATTTGTGGGCACTTTGTTTTTGCCAAAGGGGATGACTATACACTTTTTGGCATTTAGCTTGAGGCCATGGCTCTGGTACCAGTTGTCTGTTTCTATGAGGCCCTTTTGTAGGATGCTTGTGTTGGCTGGAGAGTCGATTATGGCGCCTAGTTTGCAGTCATCTGCGAACTTGGTCAGCCACAGTCCTTCCGTGTTGGCCTGTACCTCAGAGAAATATATACCGAACAAGAGAGGGCCCAGGACAGAGCCTTGTGGGATGCCACTTGTAAGTGGTTTGGAGTCTGACATGGCTCCAGCAATTCTAACCATGTGGGTTCTGTCCTTGAGCCAGTTTGCAACCCATCTAGTGACATAGGGGTTTATATTTAAGCTGGTGAGCTTATCTATAATGCCCGAGTGGGGTATTGTATCGAAGGCTTTTGCGAGGTCCAGGTAGGCTGTGTGGACCACCTTCCCCTCGTCAATGGCCTTGGTAACTGTTTCAAAGAAATTGACCACGTTTAAGAGGCAGGATTTGCCCTTAACAAAGCCGAACTGGGTAGGCTCCAGTGTCTGTAGGTCCCCAATATCTTTATTTATGAGGTCCATGATGATCCTTTCCATAGCTTTGCAGACCAAGCTAGTCAGGCTTATGGGGCGATAGTTTCCAGGATCCGTTGAGGCACCACCTTTGTGGAGAGGGACCACTGTTGCTGTAAGCCACTCTTTGGGTACATATCCTGTAGTAAGGCTGAGATTGAACAGTAGTTTTATGTTTGGGTTTAGCTCTTCTTGGAGTTCATGTAGGACGCAGCCCGGGACACCGTCTGGTCCCATTGATGCTGTGTTTTTTGCTTTGGAGAGGGCGGCTCTTACCTGAGCATCTGAGATGTCAAGGGGGCAGCACTCTGCTGGGATAGATATTTGCCGTTTTGATGGGGAAGGGGGGGGGTTTGCACTGAACCTGTCAGCTAGGATGTTGGCAATGTCTGTGGGTTTGGTGTATTTTTTGTCATTTTGGACTAATTCTGAGCATATCTGGGAATTCCCACCCAGGTTCCTAACATAACTAAAGAAAGCCTTGTGATTATCCTTAGTGTCCTGTGCAATTTTTCTCTCGAAGCTGGCCTTAGACGATTTTATGAGTGCCCGTAGTTTTTTGTTAATACTGATCAGAGATGCCTTCCCTTTTTTGGATTTTGCTCTATCACGTAGTAGCTTCCTCCTTCTATTGTATAGTTTGTTTATGACTGGGGTCCACCAGACAGGACGCCTGCCTTTGGAGGATTGGGTCTTGGTTTTATTTGGGATTGCATGATCCATGCATTCCTGAAGGTGTTCATAGAATGCATTTATAAAGGATTCAGCGATCTGGGCCGTATTTTCCACAGGCCCGGGGGCTTTGAAGGATTCCACCTCAGTTTTGAGGAGTGTGAAATTTGCTTTAGAGAAGTTCTTCACTGTGGTTTTCTGGGCAGGGGGTGGGGTTGGGATGTGAATACCCAGTGAGATTAGTTTATGGTCTGATCTTACCAGTGAGGGATACACTTCTGGTCTGGAGCATAGAGCCCCCATGTTGGTGATGATCAGGTCCAGTATGTTTTTCCCTCTTGTGGGAGTGGTAATAAGTTGTTCCATAGCATTTGAGTTTATAAATTCTAGGAACCTTTGGGCTAGGGAGTTGGAGCTAGAGTAATGCTCCCAGTCTATGTTTGGGTAGTTGAAGTCGCCCAATATATTGGTGTTTGGAGAGACCTTCATATTTTCCAGTGTTCTCAGGAAGGCCAAGTGGGGTTCCTGGGTTTGGGAGGGTTGTCTGTAGCAGGCTATAAACTGGAAGGCAGTTTTACCCACTGCTAGTTGCACATGGATAGTCTCTGATGCTTCGTGCTGTGCCACCAACCTGGAGGTGTGGGCATCTTTGACGAATATTGATACTCCCCCTCCTTTTGTGGTTCAGTCCAAGTTTTGGAGCCGAAAAGCATGGTATGAGGTATAACCTGGTAGTGCTGGGGTACTCTCGGGAGCCTTGAACCAGGTTTCTGTTACTGCACAGATATCGATGTTCTCCATGCTAAGAAGAGTTTTGAGTGCATGCATCTTGAGGTTTAGACTTCTGGCGTTGAGTAGCATTACTCTTAATTTCTTATCCCTTGTGATACCTATGGAGGTGGGTTTGTCTTTTGAGCCTTGCCTAAAAAAGGCACTATGGGGGTGGCAAGAGCCTTTGCCAATATCTGAAAGCCCAGGACATTTTGGACATTAATGTACAAAAGAGGTTATCTGAGGATGCCTATTATCTATTTACATAATAGATTATAGAAGCAGAAGTTATACAACAAATAAAGACATCAAAAGTGAATAATGTTCCAGGGATCAATGGAATAAAGTTGTATGATTAATAAAAAATGTACACACTAAAGCCCAAGATAAAAATTATATTCCTAGATCTTGAAGTTATTCCGTAATAATATCAATATTAGATGCAGATAAATATTCTATTCACTATGCATTTTATCATCAAATCACATTGTTAAATCTGGATTAAAAGATGTTTATTTCTGTACATGTTGCTAGAATAAGAAATAACATTTCACACTTGATGCAGGAAGATTAAGAAGGATTCCTTGTTACTAGACAAGCACAAAAAATATAAAAAAGAATAATAACACTAACAGACTAAGTAAGAGACAATTATGAAGGTGTGGCAAATTTTAATTTAGACATAGAAAAAGCTTTTTATGCCATAAACTGGCATTATTTGTTAATGTTATTAAACAGTTTTGACTTTTCCTAAAGATTCACAATGTTATTACATAATGTTTATAATGATAATAATGCCCATCTTAAATTAGGCTTTTGTCTCTCTTAAAAGGGACAGTAGACAAGGATTCCTACTGCTGCATATACTTTTCACTTTAGTCATGGAACCACATTATTATTATTATTATAAGAAGTATAATAAACAATCAATGCTCATCAAAATATTACTCTTTGCAGACATTTTATTAATGATTACAGATATAGAATATTCCCTTTCAAAGTACAGAACACATAAACAGAACACAGAATAAGATTAAACTCGTTAATGAGATTTCTGGGCTGAAATTTAACAATAATAAAATTAAATCAGTAATTATGAAGCCAAAATAAAATTATATAAACATTTTAAAAGAAAAATATAGTATAGATGTTAAACATTAACTATAGAAAAAATAATAGAAACAAACATAAAATAATTAATACAGGAGCTAAATTAAACTACTAAGGGAACATTTTTTTACAGTTGATTATTACAGTATAAAATGATATTATTATTACCAAAAATCTTATACTTTGTTTAAAAATAGTTTTATCACCCTGTAAAGCTCAGATTAGGAGACTAGAAAGAATACTGATAACCTTCTTGTGATAACCTAATAAGCCAAGAATAGCTTACAATATTATATGAAAACATGCAATAATATAGGACTAGGATTTCTGGATACATAAAGCTACTGTATGTTGCATCTTCTATTTTTAAAACTATTAGAAACTGGCTGATCAGTGAATCTGAGGCTAATTGAATGACATATTTTTCCAGATGTGTAATAACCAAGTTAAATGAAGGAGTGATATTCAAAAAGATTTGATTATCACTAAATGATTACATTCTATATAATCTGATCAATCTGTTTGACTCTGACTATCTGCAAAATGCACTAACACTATTAAAAACTATGCATTAACTTAAAAAGTTGGTTATTTACTATATTTCCATTGGCAGTGAATACACAGGTTTATTAGAAACAGCAAATGAAAATATGATGCTGTGAATGAGAAAGAAAATAAATTATCTTGGTATATTTGTATGGAAGGAGAGAATGCATAAACAACTGAGAAGATAATCAAGGAATATAATTCATCAAAGGGAAGTTGACTAACAGCACAAGCCACAAAATAATGCATATTTAAGGGAACTTAAAGCCTTTCAGAATCTACCTTGAAAAATGTCTAAAATTATACAACTTATACAGTCAGTAATATTAAATCTATATTATTTAACTTATATGAATGATAGAAAAACACGATTTGTTTTAAGCAGAAGACTATCTTTGAGCAATATTAGCTATAGCAAGAAAAGTATAAATGAAACATGTTAATGTCCAGCTCTACTGGATGTGCCATGACCTAATTATTTTGAAGAATGTATATATGGAAATTCTTAAATAAAACATTATATACTCCTTATAAAATAGCTAAAAATCACAAAAATAAATAAATAAAATAAAAACTATATACTAGAGATGCAAAGAAAATGTAGATGCAGATATGCAGTGTGGGCATATTTGAACAAGCACCATAAACATAAAGCTTTAAGTTTAAAGAATATAATCTTGCATAATATTCTATACCAGCAGATGCAAATGTTTTAACTGCTCGCCTGCTGGACAACATTAGCTAGAGCAAAAAAAGTAACAACAATAACTGGTTAAAAGAAACATAAACTAAATTTATAAATTCTCTACTGCTCCTTTAGGAAGTCCAGGATAAAACTGTAGTAATAAATTGGAAAACTGACTACCTAACTAACTAATTAACTAACTAAATAAATCAGAAGAAAAAAATAAATTCTGACAAAAATAGCATCAATTTTGCAAATATATAACATTGATTCCACATCAAATGAATAATGACATTCATGTTTTATGTAGAATAAATATAATATGTATGGACAAAATATATAGTACATATTGAAAATATTTATTTATTAGCTGAGTAGTTAGTAAGATGATGCCAAGATACAAATTTGGCTGAAAGGTAAAATAGTGCTTAGGAAAAATGTAATAACTCTTTTGCGTATGTATTGTTATATGGTAATGACAAACTAAGATGTATAATAGTATCATTTAATAAAATAAGCTCATTATCATGTAGTTAGTCTAGTAAAATCCATTTGAATATCATGTTGGACTTAAGGGGATGCTCTTAAAACTCACGGCAAGATTAAATAATCTACATATAACTTGTAATTTTGCAAGAGCCAGTGCTAGATCATTAATGAACATTGAAAATATAAGGAGTCCAATAAAAAAAATCTGAACCTATCCTTAATGGGTCTATATCATTTGAGCGAAAACCATTTTTTACAAATACTTATTTGTCAACCCCTAATTGCCAAAAGTTTGCTCCACTGAAGGGCTGTTTTAGCAATTTTTTTTCCTAGGAGAAAAAAATGCTTGGCTAGCCTAACAAATGCCATAAATTTAACAAAATTTAAAACCTGGCAAGGTGGGGGCTGCAGCCCACACCCCCCCAATAAAATATACCAATTCTGAGATTGCATTATATTAGGGAAAAGGGCAAATTCCTGATGATGGCCAAGCGCTTTTTTTCCCCTAGGAAAAAATTTGCTAAAACGGTCATTTGATGGAGCAACATTTCTGCAATTAGGGTTCGACACACAGGAGTTTGAAGAAAAGGGTTTTCACTCAACTGAAGAAGACCTGCCTTAACTTTAAGTCTAACAAAAAAAAATATCCCATTGCCACTTGACATCCTTTCTTTAAAAGTTAACTTTTTGTTTGTAGTAGTCAAAAGATACACTTTTCAACTAGTAGATTTCCATATTGGAAAAGTAAAGATGGGTGAGTAAATATAGAAAATAACAGAATTAGGTAATTTACTGGCTGGTGGAACTATTCCTGAGGTTATTGCAAGATTTAAACATGAACTAAAGGTCTTGATAAGACAAGCATAGCCATTTTAAAGAAAGAAGGAACAATACTGCCATTGTGTTACATTTATCTGTAGTTCATTAGTAGAATATAAAAGAGGCTACTCTGGAGAAGAAAACTGAGTGAGTTAAATGAGACTATTATACATCGTAGTTCATCATTACCATATAACAATGACCATTTTATACTAGGAGTTGGATTAAGTGTGTTCTTTTTGATGCTACAGGATCTTCTAATATAGGCATAGGCTAAAGTTTTTTTTTAATGTTGTCTGTTTCATTGCTGGTAGAGTTTTCTTTTCAGTCTTGCACATTATTAACTGGTCATGTCACTTGTGGCACTTTAAAACAGTTTAGAATGAGCACAGAAAGGTCTTTTGTTTTTCCGTGAAAACTGTTTTGGTCAACTTTGAATTCATAAAAAAAATTTGGTGTTTCTTGAACATATGGAGTGTTTGGTAGGGAGTTCTTTTGATTACTTCCACTCCTTTTTTGTTCTGTCTCCTGCACTTAGCTGAAATTTAAGAGAAAAGTTAAAACATGGAGGCATGCCTCTTTTCAGCTTTATAACCCTTAAAATGTAAATTTCATCTTGAGTTATAGTTAATACTGTAAAAAAATATATTTACTGCTTTCTTAATATCTATTTCTCTCAGTGTTGAGTCCCATTCAAGTATATACAGTCTTTTTAGGGGGATTAGTTTCCATCATAGTTAAGAACATTTTTTTTTCATACCATATGAGGCAGTATTTTTGGCTTCTTAAAGTGATCAGCTGAGGGTAACTGGACAGTAGTTACTTAAATAATTAAGGACCACACACTTTTTTGAGTGCCTAGTATCTATTGCTATTTGATACATTCAGTAGGATAACTTCTCCCATTTCAGGTTAAGGTGTGGAGGCTCATCGGTAATGTTGACTTGATTATTACCAAGACCATTATTCTGCCAAGAGCTGTTTTATTTGTTTCCATCCATGGAATTGTCTTCAAGTGCCCAGAGTATGTATGATCAAATGTGTAGTTTATTTGTTTATTTATTCATCTGATTATTCATTTACTTACACATTTAGCATTTGGTTACTGGAATAGTCTGATTGAATATATAGCGAGACAGGTAAACTCCACACAAAATGCATGTCATTATGCAGCATACATGTGATAATGCCACAGTCTAGTAACAGACAAGTTAATAATCATGATATATATATATATATACACACACACACACACACACACACACACACACACACACACACACACACACACACACACACACACACACAAGGAAAAGTAAATCAAAGAAACATCCAGTCGGATGACGATTTGCTTAAAATATAACGTTTTAATTATTAAAAACAAAAAGTTTACAGTGAGCGCTGGCCATTATATAAATATAGCAGAACGGTAGCTCATTAATATAACAAAATGTACAGATCAAACACATATGGTTTATTATATTTCATAGGTTCATAGGTAGGTACTAGGCTATCGGCCCTGGGACCTATACAACCCCAGCCAAAAAGGTACCCTGGCTTTTGCCACCCAAGAAAGTTATTTTCTTCTGCCACTGTTGAGCAGAGCCACAGAGGTGATGCCTGGGGTGAATTTCCTATTTCCTATCTAATCATCAAGATTTTTCTTGAAGATTGCTAATATTTTGCAAACCATAAGAAGAAATAGTTGAGACTTTGCTCTGACATATATCTGTATGTGCATCTGAAGAAGTTGCTTCTATTAATATTTAGTATATTTGCTATACAGAAGGTTTCATTGTTTTGACACTTGAAAAATGATCTAGTAATATCAACCATGTACTTTATGGATATATGCTTGTTGTACAGCAGACAATTGAGTTAGTTTGTATTGCAGTACTTTAGATAGAGAGTTGAGTTTCTAGATTAGTTCAAATACACAGACAGAGAGAAAGTATGGGAGTTCATAAAAAGCATTGTGGTTTCAAGGGGAAGGAAAGTGTATGGGATAATGTCAATGTATACAGTGGAATTGCTGACAAATGAGGTTAAGTGAATATGAGCAAGGAGAGTGGAAAGTAGTTAGAACTTAGTACATGAGTTTTATACTTTGGTAATTTGGTGGGGATGGCAATAAAGAGAGTACTCTTGGCAGAAAAGTAGTTAGGAAGAAGTAGAAGAGGACTGTGTTTTGTTTGTAAGCAGTATAGTATGTTCTTCAGTTGTTTGGTATAAAAGAATAGAGGAGTGGGATGTAAAGATAAGGAGAGTAGAATTATCCATTTTGGAAGGACCAGGATAAAGAGATTGGTCTGGTAGTTAGAAACTTCAGCAACAGTAAATTAGACTGCACTACTGTGATTGAAGTTCACATTTTCATCTGTCTCACAGCAGCTGGTAAACCTTCTGAAAACTGCTGTTGCTCTTATTTCTGCTGTGATTGTTATTTTATTATGCTAGCTACAGCTTCAGAAACACAGAACCAGATCAGTACAGTTCAATCAGAAAAAAGTGAAAACCTGAAATGCAGGAGCAAGCAAAAAATAACTGTCTGTTGCTTCTTTTCTGCCATGCTTCTTTTTCTCCCTTCAAGCCATGGTTAGCATGCTGAGAAACAAATAGAAGTTTATAGAAAAGTCTTTAATCATGGCATATGGGCTCCATGTTGTAAGTGGGTGATTTTGGCTTTGTAATGGGCTCTCCATATACATTAATTTACACATTTTGAATATTAACCATACAATTAAGATTTGTTGTGGTATAAGTTCATTCTCCAAGTAGATATACATCATTCTCTGCTTGAAGAATTTACTCTACTGAACTGGAATTGCTTACAGGTTTCAGAGATACATCATATGTTTTATAAAAGGATTCAAACTCCTACATATTCTGTACTCCACCACTGCCAAGTGCTCACTTTGAAATATCAAATTGCATCAGTCCCTTTATTCCCCTGCATACATTCCCTAATTATTCCCCTGCATACATTCCCTAATTATTCCCCTGCATACATTCCCTAATTATTCCACTGCATACATTCCCTGATTATCCTCCCTTGTATTTCAAAACACTTTCTTGCCAAAAAGTTGAACATGTTATCTTTTTATATTTATTTATATCACATCTAGACCTTTAGCACACATAGTCAGTCTTGAACGGACCAATGTCATTTTACTCCCTAGTTTTAAGCATGGTCTTATTATTGCTGTTGTTGTTTTTCTTTGCGCTTTTCCCAGTTAGGGCTCGCTGGAGCGGAACTCCGGTCCGCTAATGATTGGCAGTCAATTTTTATGGTGCTGAGGTGCCTGCCCGATGCCCAACCTTCTTATTCCTCTTCTTAAAGGTCCTCATTCAGAGTCCACAGTAGACCATAAGCCAATAGCCAACCCTTACCCCATATCAAAAATCTTGGAGAAACTCATATGTCCTGCTATCATATAAATAGAATAGGCTTCACTCATAATTCATAATACAAGCTGCCATCTTCTCTTTGACTTCACAAAGTTATGCTAACAAAGAAAAGGGATTGTTTCATGGGGTTATCTTTCATGAACTTACAAAGAGGACTAAAACTATTAGTCACAACCTGATACTTTCCAAACTGGCAGAATATGGTTTCTCTTCTTAATTTATCACCTGGGTTAAGAAATGTTTTAGCTAGCAGATCTTTTGTAATTTCTAAACAAAGCTCTTTCTTTTAAGTGGAGTTCCACAGAGCTCTATGCTAGTCCATTTTTTTCTCTCTTCATTAATAATCTACTTTGGGATGTTCTCTAACTGGGTATTACATTGTATTCAGATGATATTGCATTTATAGAATCTCATGAATCTGCACACCGTTGCATCTAATATTCATCTCTGTGTATCCTTAATTTGGACCTGGATTCTTAATAGTAAGCTTGCTATTAGCTCATGCAAACTGACCATTATAATTTTAGTTAAATACAAGAGGTTGCTCAACATCCCCATCCTAAAATCATCCACCCTTGTGGGACCCTGCTCATTTTTAAAACTAAACAGAAATATATGTGACTCCTCATAGATAATTGTCTCACTTTTACCAAACACACTGAATCACCCACTATGAATGTACTACAGCAATTACAAATTTCCTTCAGAGCTGAATCACGCCATAGTTATTGTTATTATTGTACTAGTCCCAAGACTCAAACACATATTTCCAATCATTGCTCGATTATTAGGTCATAACATCCCCCTATTTAAGCCACTGAACGCCACTGAAAATAAAATATTCTGGTTTATTTATATAACCAAAACAAACTTCAATGTATTTTCATTCAAATCTGGTAAACTGGCTCACAATCCCTGCCAGGATTGAATAAATTCTCAACACTTTGACTTTTAAATTGCATAAAGTAATATATCTCCCCATCTAGAAAATATATTTGCAGTGCAAGAAACTGCTTACTCCCTGAGGTACAACTCTATGCTCAGACTTACTTGACCTATGTTTTCTATTGCCCCTTGTAAAAAAATAATTCGGCAAAATCATCCCAACTTCCTGTAACAGACTTCATAATGAGATTATCAAACTGGATAATCGTACAGTCTTGAAGAGAAGGTTGAAAAACACTTGTTACAAGAATTTAAATGTGCTTGCTTCTGAGACACCAGGACAACTCCCACACTTTATTTGCAAGTCTTACACTTGCGGTGCTTTAGTGACTTCCCTATGCATCACTTCAGATAGTCTAAGAAATGTAGTTTGCATGTTTTCAAATTTTTCTAGAATTTTTCTTCTGTCATACGTTTGCCCTTAATGTATTACAGGCTTCTAACAATGTAACATATATCTTAAAGCAACCTGATTTTTAAATACAGTCACTCTTTCCATTTGTATCAATTTATATCAGCTTGTTTTTGTTTGTATCATGCATTGTAATCATGGTAATTTAAATTTGTCTGGAAAGAATGCTTTTTCCTTTACCACTGTCAGTTCTTCCTTCATTACTTTTATGGCCTGAATATTGGCTGAAAAGGGTCA